>NC_142942.1:3475000-3487500 GCF_046866305.1 Octopus bimaculoides | reverse complement strand
GAATAACCAGAAGGTATTGATTTATAATCGAGTTCAGTGAAATACAAACAGAATAAGTTCCTCCTCCACTCTTGAGCACATTTTACAGCAAGCTGACGCCAATTGTCTCTATTCCACGCGTTCTTCTCTACATCTCGTTGTTTGACATCAGCCTCTCTCATATCGGTTATGAATGTTGTACTATGTAGATTTCAGGCCTTCTCACTTTAATGTTTCCTCCGATGGCATCCATTTCAAAGCAGTTTTAGAATAGGGTTATTCTGGTTACCAAAGTATTTGATCTGATACTTTTAATCTTCCTTCTGAGATGATTTCATCATGTGGCCTTGACTCTGCGCTCTTTTAGAATGTTTTCACTCCTTTTTAGGATGTCTTCGCTCATTTTAGAACGTATTTGTTTTATAAAGCCTCTAGAAATACATCTAGTTTTCTATTTATTTTCACGGTACTCGTTCATGTCTCACAAGCAAACAGAACATTTTGTAAACCTCTGCTATTGCAGAACCAGATGTGTGTATGAAAGCCGATGATAGCGGAAGACCAGATAACGCTAATTCTCTGAGAGACTCCCGCGCCTTTACCAATTCTGTAAAAAATGTTACTCATGACGCCATTGTTACTCATAACGTTATCCAGAATCTATCTACTGTCTCAATGTTTTTGCGCATTGATTTTTATGATCGTCGTTTAATGTTCATTGTCTTGATTTTCTCGTCACAAAGTGGTTCGCATTGTTTTATCCTTCGAATGATGCCAACCCGCTGGCTAGGTGATGAGGGTAACATTTTCCGTGATCGGAAATCGTCGAAGGGTTAACCATGCGCCTTCAGAAACAGACACTTACAGACACGTACAAGTATGCATGTATATATGCATGTTCGTATGTATTCCATGAAACGTATCTCTTTTTTAGACGAGTGGGCTGTGGCAGGGGTTAATATTATTTGCCTGGTTTTCCAAAAGACTAACTAGCATGCCATGTTCAGTACATTTCATTATATCATGCAGTCAAAGAAGTTAGAACTCCAACTCCTGTAGGTGCGTCATTTTATTCCGTTTTCCTTCTATGCTGATGATGATATGCGAGCATGACACTCAATTAACGCCTGCCTGAGCAGTTATTCTTTACCAATCAGAGTACCAATCAGAGGTAAATAATATTTGCTTTCACTAAGCAGACAAGAATAAACACTAAATATTTATGAAAAAAATAATACATACATAAAGATCAGTCTCGCTCTCTCGCTTAGAAGTAATGAAAACTCTATTAGTTATTAAGCTCACGTCGTATTTTAACTGAAAATTTACAATGAGAAACTAGAAGCATACATCAAGATCAAAACTGAGGTCTTCGACAATCTCGACAATGGAAACAAGCTTATTCCCGTCTAGTTAGCTATAATGAGAACTTACAAAGAAGAGTTTCTACAGTGTTCTGCATTTTAGATGGAAACACTGACCAACATAAGTTGAGACTGATTTCAGCACTTATTGGTGAAACAGTGCTTTTGCAACATCAAACTGTCCGACAGTCTTTTCTTTGGCCACAAATTAGAAGATCCAGACTTGCCCATTTACAAATGAAAATGTTAAATATGCATAAAGTTCTTAAGTAAGAAGATGACATGTCTGGACAAAACCCCATCCATCATTTGGACGAGTCAGTGCTTCTGTTATATTTCGACGGACTTCTGTAACGATATATATATATATATAGAGAGAGAGAGAGAGAGAGAAAACAAACCACCTTCTCAAAATCCAAATTTAACTTTCAAAGGCGATCATCACTCACCTCACCACTACAAAAATTAACTATGTAGCCAGAAGGATATACAACATTCGGTTCCCTAATGGCATTTCTATTAATATTGGATCCACCAGAGGACGGAAGCAAAATGGCATACATCAAGACTGATGCTGATATATCCAATAAATGATTCAGAAGAACGGGGCATTAATTGCATTTGTTACATTCTCAAAGCCATTTATTAAATTCAACAACGTTACGTAACCTGTTAAACTACAGTACTCTCTGCTTAGTCAAAGCCATCAACCGTCATGTAAAAAAAAAAAAAAAAATCAGGTTACGTGTAAAGCACAAACTTTTCTGTGAAAGAGATTTCAGTTCCAGGAATCATTTGGGGAGACGCACTAGATCCATTTCTCTTTCTGATTGCTGAAGATTACTCAACCAAAGTCTTGATTATATCCAAGAAAAAGGCTTTCACCACAAAGCAGGAGTGTCCACGTCATTAACAGTACCCTTGACTATGCTGATGATCATGCCATCACACTTTATTAACTTAGGATGCAGTAGTCATGTTATCATTCATTCAGAATGTTGCAAAGTTATTCTGTTTCTGAATGCAAAGACTGAGTATAGTGTTATCAATTAGCACGAAAGCCAGCTGTCAATTTCTTCATCAATTTGTTCGAACAATGGTTTGACACTCAAGGACTCAGTAGTTTTAAGTGACGTGCGTTCTATTGTCCTCGCAGCAAGAAAGCCATCTTGATACACAGAATGAACAAACTAGGAATGCCTGCCAAGAATTTCAAAAAACTTTAGAAGTTAGAAGTACAAGGCTGGTCTTCTTCAAGGTATGTATAAGGAGAAAACGTCTGTATGAATCTGAAATATGTATAATGACGGAACATGAAGTTCATTTAGACATTTCCTACACAAAGCTTCTTTTGCGAGCTCAAACATTCCAGAGTGTAAGCACATGACGTAAGAGAAGATTTACGGATACATTCCACGAATACATACTATTATGACTCAAAGCAGACTATGCTTAACTGGTCATTGATGGCTGTGCTAAACACCGGGCCATAGCAGATGTTGTATTTTAGAGATTACTCCACTCAAATACAGGCCGAAGAGTGTTCAGTTAAACTAATATTATGAGCAGGATGCACAACATGAATTTGTGAGTGTACCAAAACTAATGAGGGGCCGCTATTCTGGCACGGTGTGATGAAACGTATGTCGATTGTAAAATGCTTGTAAAAGAAGACGAAAAATAAAAAGAAGAGGAAGAAGAAAAAGGAGAAAATTGTAGAGGATGAGGTTGCGGAGGGGAACCGTATTTCAATGTGTGCTGTAATCTCTGCTAATAAATTAAGTGAAGAAAATGCATTGTATCACAGTAGGTTAATTTCTCCTATTACGTTTGTATACAATTTAATAGTATTAAATATCTGAAAGACAGGAATAATATTGTTTCATTTTAAATCATAGATGATATATGTAGAACAGTATAGATTTCTATACTATACCTGATCTTGTGTATTCACAGCTGTGATCCGGATGTCTCCGCATTAAACGCTTAAGCTGAATAATACATCTGTTTTCTTACGAAAAACACCCACAAGCACAAATGCATATACGTATATACACACACGCACACACACACACACACATACATGCACACACTCTCAGACACACACTCACGCGCACACATATGTATGTATATTCACACATACATGGTAAGAGATTCACACACACAAATGTACACACACACACACACACACATACACGCGTGCACGCACTAAGACTGTTTGATGTTTACCAACATTTACAGTCTTCTGGTAATAAAATTATGCGAGGTCTGATGCTAACATATAGGTCCGTAATACCACATATCAAGCGGCGATGGGAAAGAAAGATAGGGTGTGTAGGAAACGAGTAACAGAGAATAAGAGAAAACAAGAAAGAGGGAGAGAGAGAGAGAGAGAGAGAGTGGATTTGGTGGGGAGATCAAACATGATGAAACTTATGCGCCTGGATTAAAGACAGCGTTCCTTTGTCGGCAAGATGTGGATTGTGAAATCCGTATCCATTTTATCTCTAAACATTGGATATTGATGATTCTTAATAATTCTTCACTTCCCCAAACAAAGGAAGCTTCTGAGAAGGCGAAGCTTATCCTTTACCGCTGTCGTTCCTTTTGTAAAAGCGTACACATCCACAATCATAGCTGTACATACGTGCGCATGAAAACACACACAGGCAACGGACACATGTATAGACATACATTCACGCACGCACACGTAAGCATACGCTAATGCGATCCCTAATATACATAAAGAAGTGTTTGAAACACAAACACACCCATACGCACACTCATACGCACACACACACATGCATAAATAAATGTATACATATATATACACACCTAACAGCTCCTTCTTCAGAGGAAGAATTTAAATGATTAAAAACGGAAGAAACATACATACACACACACATACATACAGACATACAAGCAAACAAAGAGAAAGACAAACAGACACTCATATACGTTTATAATATCACTTGATGAGACATGTATTTCTCTGTGCAGGGAAATCTATAGTTATATCTAACTATGTAGGTCGTCTCTCAGGACGCCCCAGTATAGTTATAGTCCTAATTATAAGACTATGATTACTAATTACTAACGCCAAGTAATTTAGACTCCGCCAACATAGATATAGAGACGAAAGTATATTCATATTGTATTCAATCGTTGTACACAAGGATTAACTTCAAGTGTGCTGCGAATACACACAGATATATGCGCACATATAACACACTCATATTCATATAGTAGAGCAAATGTTTGCTCTTCCACGCAGTTAAAGTGATGTAAATGAAAAGAAATGTAACAAAACTCGATTGTGGGTATAGTCTCATTATTACGACATACCGTTGTCTGGATGAAATACTTTACATGTTGCATATAACCTCGATATACGAACACACATACCATAATACACTTCGTTTTCAATGAACATCGTGGCTTTGAAAATATAAAGTTAATTATGGTAAGATTGGTTACAATGCTAACAATGTTTCTTAAAGTTTTTTTCAGTGTTTCGAAGGTGTGTCCGTTTGCGACTCAAGAGTTGGCTAAAGCGTCACCTTTGTAGTGAGCAAACTGGATACACGGTAAATTATTACTTAAGCGATCCAGTATATATATAGCTGTGATGTTCCAGATATCCGCATTGTCGAATGCTCCTATCACCACGTCGAGGGAGACTTCTGAGTCAATTTCTTTGACCCAGGTTCGAACCCTTGCTGAACAGTGGGCATTATTACTTTTATAATCCTGTCAAGAAAGTCGGTAAATTCCTTAGCGAAAAAAAAAGCGTCCTCTCTCGACATAGATGTCTAAAGTCTATAATATAGCGTCGGGTGTATCTTGCTCTGCCTCTACTCTTGTTTGCCCTAAAACATGAGATTTCTTCACTATGAACTATAAAGAGAGACATGTTGCATTCCTTATGCCATCGTTAACCTTCCTCAAAATATTCTTCTTCCCCACCCCCATTTCCATTGTAGCGGAGTTGAGGATGCCGCGCAAGAGATTGGAGGACATGTTTGGCTGATAATCCTTGTTCGTAATAAATAGATACTTCATAGCTAAGGATTTCACTGTGCAGGCCATACCTAGAACGCTGGTTTCCTTGATTATGCTATTGCATACAGTGGGGAAGATATTAGCGAACGCCGCCAAAGTTTGCATAAAGGAAGAATGCTCACATAAGCTTAACAGTGAGTGGCAAATAGATGGTCGTTACTACACTTTGGCCGTTGACTACAGAGCAGACTGTTCTCCCAAAAGAGGAACAACAACACCAGCAACGACAGCATTGACACCCTAAACAAAAGGAGATGTACACTACCTTATGTATATATATATATATATATATATATATATATATATATATATATACATATATATATATACACACACACACAAACACACACACGCACGCACGCGCGCGCACACACACACATGCGTGTGCCAGATCGTGGCCGGGGGTGAAAGAATAAATTGAAAACGTAAAGAACGTAAAAGTAAAAACAAAAACACAAAGGATTCCGCGGTACACGTGTTTCAAGCTTTATAGTTGTTGCATCATTATTGGTATATAATTGATAGTATAAAGCTATCTTCAGCCGCAAAAATATTCTTTCCCAAGAATTATATCACAAAATTCTTGGGAAAGCTTTATACTATCAATTATATACCAATAATGATGCAACAACTATAAAGCTTGAAACACGTGTACCGCGGAATCCTTTGTGTTTTTGTTTTTACTTTTACGCTTTTTACGTTTTCAATTTATATATATATATATATATATATATATGTGTGTGTGTGTGTGTGTGTGTGTGTGTGTGTGTGTGTGTGTGTGTGTGTGTGTGTGTGCACGCGTGTGCGAGTGTGTGTGTATACATATATATAAACATATATATAAATATATACACTCACCCCACACACACACACACACACACACAAATATACACATAAATACATGCATAGCATAAGGTTCCCTATTTGCTTACGGAAAATAAAATCCGGGTTAGAATTCAAAATGGCAGGAACCCTGGGACCGGTGCATTGCTGGGCAAGGTGACTACTATTTTGAAGGAGATGATGGTAAAACTTAGGTAAATAAGTTACTTATTAAACAAGACTAGTCCGAGAACATGTTGTTACACCTTCGTATATATATATATATATATATATATATATATATAAATATATATATATATATATATATATATATATATATATATATATATATATATATATATATATATATATATATATATATATATATATATATATATATATATATATATATATATATATATATATATATATATATATATATATATATATATATATATATATAGGGGTGGATGGCGTAGTGTTTAGTGTGTTGTACTCACGATCAGGAAATCGTGGTTTTAATTCCTAGACAGAGCGGCGCAATCATTTCGATACGTGACTTGTCAATCAACGTCGATTTGATGGAGAGGGAGACAGCTAATAAGGTACAGAACATAACTATAAACAAATCATTTGTACATATAAATAGATTGACACATATATATATATGAAGAGAGTGAGAGAGAGAGAGAGTGAGAAAGGGAGATAACATTATACATTATTACTAATGCTAACATATACAGGGGACGGGGTACTAAATATGAGCTTTTTATTACTGGAACGCTAAACATCATCCAGGCAAAAGATAACATCCTAAACATCAGAGATGAAACTTTCTCTCTCTGCATACAGAAGCAATATTTTACACACCGGCATTTCTAAGAGGAACAACCACCCATCTGCCGACCCCACAGGGATAGTTTCATACTCAAAACGTGAACATTCACTGTATACAACTCATGAACTCCACACATAGACGATACATGCCCCCTGATGAACTCCCTCAACACCCAAACATACGAAGATTTTTCATATCTTGTATATAATGTAATATATTGCAAACACATTCATCATACAGCACAGTTTTTTTTCCCCAAAAGTTAAACAAAAGGGACACAATCACTCAAAAGTTGTCAGCCAAGACTCGTGCCATTGATTTCTTTTTTTCTTTACGCGACATTATGGTGAATTTCCGAGAACAATCGTGTTTTCATACTAAATGGAGATAAAAATAATTCCTCCATATGATCAGCTTGACCACTATGTCCATGTAGTTGCTGTACATGCCATTTCATGTTCTTTTCGAATGACCGTCAGTGTAACCGGTTTTCAGCGAGACAGGACATACTTTAGGGTGCACCATAAATAAAAAGTCTGCAGTAGTTATATCAGATGAACATGTGGGAAACTCAGCAATAGCTCCAGTGTTCTTGCAATTTCTCATTTATGTAATCTCGCAAGTCTCAGCAGTAGTGTATCTATGCACCGTTTTGTTTAAATGCAAATTTATCATTTTCATACAGGCCAAAGAAAATAGACATGCGTAGCATGTCTATGTGCACTTGATCAATATTACGGCTTTCAAAGAAAAGTTCCCTATTGAACCATTTGATGCCACTACACCAGTCACAGTCCCCCGCTAAATTGATTGCTTTGTCAACATGCCTGCAAGGGTTTCTAGTACCCAGACAATTATATCGGTACACTGTTCCATTTATCTTAAACTTTGCTTTATCAGACCACATAACCATCTTCTGAAACTCGTTGTCTTCGCGTACCATGTGTTGAAATCAATCACAAACTCGTTTCTTCGATCGCAATTCTTATCGTTCATCGCAAGTAATAATCTTGTGATGTAAACTTTCCACACAGCTCCTTTAAGAATGTGCAGTATGCTTGAACTGATTATTTCTGTCGTTGTGCACATTGGACATAGACTTCTCTGGCAAGTGTGTGAAATGTTCCAGCGCCATGGATGAGGAAGCAACACTGTACTAGGTCAGCCGCATTTTTCAATCTGCACATCTCCCACAGCACCTGTGTTTCGAAATAATCACGAATCCATGAAGGTGTCATGCGTTTCAGATATTCTGATCACAAATCCCGAATCACGCCTCCATTGTCGTTGAATTTTAAGAACATTTTCGAATTTAAAATACCACTTTAATTCGTTTTACGTTCTTTAAACGACAGTTATATCGTTGCCATTTTGTCATATTTGCTCACAATACTATCAAGAATTCATAAGAAATTTCCCATTATCTACCTGAGAATAATGACCATTGACCATTTCAGACCTCAATAATTAAACAAGTGCAATATAACGTTTTCATATATCACATCTTAGAAAAAATGAAAATTCAGATATTTTAGAACGAAACGTTTTTGAACATTTTTCATTAACATTTACAAATCTTTTAAAAACAACTTAACACCCCTGAAAAACGCGCTAAATAAGGAGAGAATATAAAGGTAACTTGCATTAATCCTACAACGTATCAGGTCATCCCATAAGTTCTGTCCGAATTTTGAATAAAGATCAAATAGTGATCAAATGTTATATTTAATTGAAATTTAATCATCAATGCACTTTCCCTGATTATCTATGACATATTTCCATCTATTTACAAGCTTTTAAATCCCATCAATGTAAAACTCTTTTGGTTTCAAAGCGAAGAACTCTGAAACGTCAGTTTCGACCTCCTCCTGGCTTGCGAAAGTTATGTCCCCCAAATTATTCTGTAAACTACGCAACAAATAGTAGTCTGAAGGAGCAAGGTCGGGAGAATAAGGTGGACGAGGATTTTTTTCCCAACCAAACTCTTCGATCTACTGTGATGTGATCTTTGCAGTCTGAGGTTGCGCATTGTCCTGATGAAACATCACTCCTTTTTGATTCACTAAAGCCGGTATTTTTTTCTTGAAAGCTTGTTTCAAACGCTCTAATTGCTGACAGTAGACTTGAGCATTGATTGTTACATTAGAGCGTAACAATTCAAAGTGAATTACGCCTTTGCAATCCCACCAGATAGAGAGAAGAATCTTTTTCCCATGAAGTTCCCTTCTCGGTTGTGGTTCAGATGTTTCCCTTTTACCAAGACACTGTTTACGATATTTAACATTTCGATAGAAGATCCATTTTTCGTCAGCACTCACAAGACTATCCAAAAAGAGTGAAATGAGTTCGCGAAAAATGGAGAGAAGAGCAGATGCCACCTCGGGATTTGCGGTTGCTTTCGGACAATTCATGAGGCAAGTTGTTGAAGATGACAATGAACAGTTGTATGTTTTGAGCTAAGCTTTATTGCCAATTCTTTAAATGATAATGCAGAATTTTCTTCAAGTAATGCCTCAAGGAGCTTATCATCAAAATCAACAGGACGTCCTGTTCGATCTTCATATTCAAGGTTGAAATCTCCACTTCTGAATTTTGCAAACCATCTTCTACAAGTTCTTTCAACCAAGCATTCTTTCCCATAAACCGAGTGTATGTTTCGAGTCGCTTCGGCTACAGAGTTTCCTTTTGTGTACTCATAAAGCATTATGTGCCTCAAATGCTCTTTGGATACTTTCATATTAGAAAGGGTATTAATCGAAGAAATATTAATTCTATTATTCTGTAAAATAATACTCTTTTACTCTTTTACTTGTTTCAGTCATTTGACAGTGGCCATGATGGAGCACCACCTTTAGTCGAGCAAATCGACCCCAGGACTTATTCTTTGTAAGCCTAATGCTTATTCTATCGGTCTCTTTTACCGAGCCGTTAAGTTACGGGGACGTAAACACACCAGCATCGGTTGTCAAGAAATGTTGGGGGACAATCACAGACACACAAACATATATACACACATACTTATATATATACATATATACGGCGGGCTTCTTTCAATTTCCGTCTACGAAATCCACTCACAAGTCATTGGTCGGACCGAGGCTATAGTAGAAGACAATTGCCCATGATACTACGCAGTAGGACTGAACCCGGAACCATGTGGTTCGTAAGCAAGCTACTTACCACACAGCCACCCCTACGCCTATTTAATTAGTTTAATCCGTTTAAATGTACACACATGCATAAAAAACATTTTTAATTCCATTAGACATCCTAAAATACTATTAAACTTCATTCAATTTTAAGAAAGGTCAACTCGGACAGAACTTATGGGATGACTGATCTGAATAAATTAAGTATTAAGATATTTCTACACGTCATTCTTTCCCTGTATCTATATTTTTGGCAGACTGTGTATATCAACTATGCGAGAGTTATGCCGATGGTTAAGCATATGGATCCACTACAACCAACACAAACATATATACCGCTGTAAATAGCTTACCGTCTACTCGAACTTATTTTCTCTGATTGCCACTCCTAAATTCTATGAAATCTTTATCTTACCCTTTTTGCATTTGGCTTTTTAATTTCTTACTGTGAAATCATGTGTTGAAACAGGTAATGACCCTCTCATGATTCAATGAAAAACTGTTTGCTTTCCTAAACACTTCATCCATCAAAACTAATTCCAGCTACTGGTTTTCGACAGTAAGAATACTCCTCAGGTTTTAGTACTCATTTACTTTTAATCTAAACATTACATTTCCAGACAGCAATAAACAGAATTAGAGAACTAAATACACCATCTTTACTAAGATGAATTTATTTCAGTTTTCTTATATTGTCATTGATTTTGGAAGAACATGTATATCACAGACTAAAATCTGATCCCCAAACCTTCCCAGTAAATCTGAATCCTTGTGCTTATATTTATGTAAAAATCAATATCTACATATGTTTTCTATTAATTGATGAATGTATATGTATTAGTGTTCCCAAGAGACCATCGTAATTGATGTGCAGACACAAAACTTATTCTTCTCATTGAAATACACATATACATAAGCACACAGCGCACTTTCTTTATCTTTATCATACACAAACGCACACAAATACACCTCCACACATACACACAAGCATTGAAATATACAAATATAGTTTTTAGCATTTTTAACTCGCTTATTTTTTGTATTTCCTCTAAAATGTATATGCATATTCTAAAAGCCATATGCATCATGCAATTTATAATCGTTGGCTGTATATAAGTAAGGATATATAATGAGAATATACATTATGTATTTCTTTATACATATACTTAATTCTATTAATAATATTATTATCATTTTTATTATCGGTTTTCTTTTTTTTATCACAAGTTTGGCTTCAGGGTCATGATAATCAATATTTTAGCATCAAAAGCGCAAAATCTATTTATGCTTCCAATATAGAAAAAATGACAATATGAAAATAAGATGCACTATAGGCACACATACACAAATACATCCGCACGTATATAAACATTTGAATAGATGTACACATACACAAATATCTATAGCTATATATATATACAAATATATATAAACATGTATACATACGCATATAGCATATAATCTTATACAATTGCATACGACGAAAGAATAATATGAACAAAGTTGAACAGCAGTTGTAGGTCACTCTGACCTTTTAATTTGTATCTTTTGGCAACCATTTTGTTTTTGCGTCACATGCAATGATTCATTGAGAGAGAAAGGAATAAAAATGTAATGGTAATTCCATTATATGAAGTATAAGTTGAAATTAACAAGAGACCTTTGAGGAAATGCTGCGAAATAATTTATACCAGTGAGCTTAAACAATTTCTTCTTGCAAATGAATGAAAAAATAGAAATCAAAATAAAATGCAAAATATTACCAATATAAAGCCTTATTTTGTGACAGTTGGAGGAAGAGTGATACGATTTCATTTCTTCAATCGATTCCAAGCCACGATATCAGATTTGAGTGATGGAAGATAGCTTAAGTTCTGACACTTTTAATAACAGAAGTATCTATTTACTTAATGCAGTATAATACACAAAGAAGGAAATGATGTTCGCTTTGCAAGTCTGTTTCTGTCTAACAGTTTATATTGCTATTTTTCTGTAACATGTTTCTTATACTTTCACTTCTTTTCAGTCATTGGTCAAAAACTATAATGAAGAAACACCTCCAATGGTGTAATCACTCGTATCTTCCCTAGTACTTATTTCAATGTTAAAGAAAATTATTTAGGATAAATAAACTGAAACAAAACTCTCAATAGAAAAAATATCTCATGCAAGCCAAACAAATTGTCCGAAGAAGACTGCAAATTCAATGATACAAATGCATGCCTTCTTGATTTATCATGCATTGCAGAAACAAATATCTACGGAGTAGATATTACCATGACTAAA
>NC_142942.1:3467500-3470000 GCF_046866305.1 Octopus bimaculoides | reverse complement strand
ACAGAGAGAAGCATAAAACTAAGTACTACTACATAAAAAGCATTCTTGTGATGGAACAGAGGTTGCCTTATCCGAGAAGCTGGTTCCAAGGGAGGTAAATGAATGTCGTATTGCAAGCTACACATAGAATGCACATACCTAATCCAATAGTATATCTACCACGTGACAATGAAGAAGAAGCATTCATAAGGTCGATAGCCTCTTATAATAACCATTGCTCCACCAAATCACATGTTCTCTTAAAAGTAAAAGGATGCTACAAATAAAGACCACTTATACATCACGGTGATAATGCCTGTGGTCTTAAATCTGCTCGAATAAGCCTGACTAATGTTTATACAATAAGAACAAGAAAATCCTATTAACATTTTGTGGCATCCTACCTCTGAAAAATACATGGTTTTACTGTGACACGACCCGTACCACAAAAAGTAGATATAGTATGGTTATCTCCTATAGCAAACGGTAATTCAAATTCAACATGTCGTTTGCAATGCAGTTTAAGGACGCAAGTGAATTAAATGGAAGCAGAAATGTAAATCTTGTCTCTTTCCCTGGAACACATCAATTCGTACCATGTAATTGTTTCTTCAACGGAGATTAAAAATGGCTCATGATGTGACAGTGTTATGTTTCAATTCCTATCTGAAGCGATTTCACTTCACTCACTATTTATTGCGACACGATCGTTAAACAATCCATTTCCTCTATTGCCATCAAATGATTCTTTGCTTTGAGCTTTAAAGAATAATATTGAAAATCTGGATTTGCTTTGAAATGAAACAAAATCATAGCAAAAAAATTTTATCTAGCTTTAAGGTGTGATTTCGTTTCCTCTTTCAGACAAATAATTTCGCAGAAACATGTAATATTGTTGGCAAATCCAAAGTTTACGTTGTTTCATTTGCATTTCATAAATGCTTTCTGCTGAGGTAGAAAGAATTCAATTATTTATTGTGGTATTTCATCTATAGACCGGATGAGAAAGAGAAAACGAAGATTTGCCTAATTGCTGCAGCTTTATATGTCCATACAATGTAATTTCAGCTGCTGTTTGACAATGTCAAACCACTTGCTAAGCCTTTCGAGCAATAAGTATTGTGAGATAGTAGATCTTAATACACTAAACGTTGTTGATGTTTGACTTGATTATTGTGAAGACGTGGAGTGCTCTGTACACTCCAGGGTCAAAAATATTATTTGATAATTCAATGCAATGGAAACAATTGTGAGGTCCTGCAGAAAGTAGAAATTTTCTCATATACGGAGAGAGAGAGAAAAAAAAGACATCTAATTGAAAAAAATTCTCTTACTCTGATATCAAAGTGCACCCTTTAGCGTAAATGATTTTAACTGGATAATTAATAACTAACAATACATTTCACAGTTGGTACAGTTAAATTAATATTAAGTTATGTAGTTTGCTTGTGGTTCTGCTATTCGCAACAGAAGAAATGAGCACAGAGTGTTCCCAGTTTCAAAGCGTGCAAATCACACACAGCCAATTTTAGTGAAATATGGATTATTGAAAAAAAACAAAAAAAAACCAGAAATTTCTAAAAAAACTGAAATCCTTTTAGTTTAAAGTTCTCCGATAACATGAAAACTGAGAAAGACTTGTTAAAGATAATTACGCCCAAGTTGGTGTTTATTGATTTTCATGCAAATTATGGCCATTCGTTTTCGTGCGGAAATTGAGAACGATTTGGGCAATTATCCTGGAAGAGGAGAGCTATGAGTATTTCCCAGCACGAATAATTTTAGAGGCAGTGCAGCTATCATATAATCGGTTTTGAATGTAAGATAGTTCACTCTCTCTCTCTCTCTTAGCTATTAAGCATATACATTTTCACATCCATCGCCTAAGTATAAATTTCTAGTAATTTTCTAAGTAAAGACTATACTTTTACGATATATTTTCCAAATGAAGTATTAAGAATATTTCTATTTTTCATCTAAGAATCTACAGAATCATCTAAGAAGAATTTTGTGCAAAGAAGTTGCACAATGTTGTCCAATGTATAAAGACGTATATTTTTTTTTGAAGTTAAGAATGAATTCAGTTTTCACAGCTCTTCAAATCAAATACATTTCAATACAATATGGATTCATGTTTCGAGGCTGTATGAATATATAAATATATAAATATGTACATTAATATTTGATTATATTTCATATAAATATATGCTTACTTATTATATAATCATATCATATTCATATAAGAAACATTAAAATATATGCACACATTAGATATATATATATATATATATATATATATATAGATAGATAGATAGATAGATAGATAGATAGATAGATAGATAGATAGATAGATAGATAGATAGATAGATAGATGGATGGGTAGATAGATAGAAAGACAGACAGACAGATAGTTAGATAAATAGATAGATTAATTTATAGATAGATAGATAGATAGGTAGACAGAGAGAGAGAGAGAGAGAGAGAGATGTAGACGAACAAACAGTGACATAGATAGACAGAT
>NC_142942.1:3425000-3462500 GCF_046866305.1 Octopus bimaculoides | reverse complement strand
TAGGTAGGTAGTAACAGCAGATATAAAGGAATATTTAATATGAGGGATGTAGGTTCTTAATTTTGATTGTGTAAGCAGTAGCCGAAGAAGAAGAAGAAGAAGAAGAAGAAGAAGAAGAAGAAGAAGAAGAAGAAGAAGAAGAAGAAGAAGAAGAAGAAGAAGAAGAAGAAGAAGAAGAAGAAGAAGAAGAAGAAGAAGAAGAAGATATATTGAAATATTTAAAAATCTATATGACATACGCACCGACACATATAAACGCATGTGCATACACAAATATATAACTTGTATTTCCTATGGAATACAGTTATACATGCATCCACAAAAATGTAGGCCGATGATATAGCCTATATATCTAACCAGAATGTGGTCATATGCGAGGGAGTACATGTATCCGAATGCTCGTGGTTTTGTGATTAGTGCAGGTGTACGCTTATGCTTCTCATTCATATTGTATTCTTCATTGAAATTGATTGAGATAGTAAACGTATACACAGATAACTGAACATCAAAACGTACATAAACACATGTTTACACACACACTCACATATCCCATGTCATGTGTGAGTGTATGCTCTGTAGGCGGTGTGTGTTCGTGTGTGCTTGTGCGCGCGATGTGTACCTCTGTAGGCCTTCACGAGCTATTTTATAACGTGGTACGGAATGTATTGATTCTGATCAACGTTCAAACGTTTGCGGGTGTTTTCTTTTTCTTTTTTTTTTTTGCTTTGTTCTAATGGATACGTTTCATTACTTATTAACAGGTTTAGTTTTTGGTTTTCCTGGCCTCAGACCGATGTACCAACAGACGAACCACCCACTCAAATAGGGCCTGGATATATGTATGCATATATAAACACACACATAGACGCCCCACACACATTTTCATACATATATTTTTATCTTTTCTAACAAACATATCTTTGATACTCTGAATTGCAGATGTGTTTTATGATGCTTGTTGTTTCCTTCTACATTATATTGGATGAAACTTAAATTTTAAGGAATACTTATCGTTTGAGTTACACACACAATGTTGTAGTTTTGTTTCCAATTGAATCTTAGTTTTTCTCTTATTTCTGAAGTACAATTCATTTCCAGAAGAAATAAAGATGACGAAAACAAATTGACTCTTTCATAGATAATATATTTTTTGTCTATTTTCTTTGCCAACCTTTGCGTCGTTGTTATTGTTATGTTGCGATTCAATTTCTCACAAAATCTATGCCAATCTCTGAAAAGAAATTGGATTTTACGCTGCTTTTTGGATTATTTATTTTCTCTAAGCTTCTAACGTAATATATGTGTGCGAAACTTACATTAATGTTCTCAACCAATCAATGTTCTCTGATGAAAGAAGCCAGTCATCTTGGCACCCAATGATGAGGTGTCATCTCTTAGAGGAAACTACGGGAGTTTTAAGTTCATGAAAATTAGATGAAAATAGATGTGTAGCCTTACGATTTAAAAATATATGGGATAAATGTGAAATAGAAGAACACAGTTCATTTGTAAGAGGAATGGAACGAATCTATAATTTAATCTTTTTCTCCCATGTTTCTTAATTGCGTATTAATGAAATATACTTCATAATTTTTTGATGACCTTTCTCATGCAAACAATAAACGAATTACGTTTCCTTCATTAGAACTTGTCCTTAAATATTCTAATCTTATTGTTCTTATTGTTTGTATGAAAACCGAGCTTCATCTCATGCACTTAGAAAGAAAATCATTCCGGTTATGACCAACATGTTTTGTAAAGACCTAATATAGCGAGGAATACTTCCACAAAAATTATATCATTTTACAAAAATGAAATAAAACAATCAGGAGTTGAGAGAAATTGACGCTGTATTTCCAACAGATAGTGTGAACAGGTAGGTAAATGGCTCTAGCGTAGCACTTTGTTCTAAAGTTCAAATAACCATATTTAGAGAACATTACCATATAAAAGGAGATATCTTTAAAGTTTCAAATGCCGTTTCCTGACTATCGAGTTAAGCCGTGCGCGCGTGACACTTTAGCTTCACTATATATTCTCGTTGTTCCAATCCTACACACAGACACACACACACACACACATGCATGCACGCACGTATGTGTATATTTACGTACACATGGTATGTATGATCATATATATACATGTATGTACCAATTTTTACGTGTTTAGCTAGAGTATGTGTGTGATTTTGTATAGCCTTAAAAGAAGAGATCGAGAGAATCTCTATATAGAAAATACTTAGTAGCGCTGAAACGATTTGAACTTACACACTGAAAGCTTCAACCAGGAACCAGACTAACCCTTTATAGTCACTTTTATTTTCACACACACACAAACACACACACGCACACAAATACACACACAAACACGCACACACACACATATATATATGTATGTTTAGATATATACTATTCTGAGAGAGATGTTTATGTCCACATATAGTTCATACGCGAAACCCAGCTTTCTTGTGAGGCTTGCAGTAGCTGTATATTTGACGCTACAACTAAACACAGGCAACAACTTCGATAAACCAGTTGTAGATAATGGTTTGGATTAAAGGATATGGCACGCTGTTCACACCACACCCTTCTTAAAGTAAGGGTCAGCAGATTTGTTAATACGCTCTGTAAGCAGGAATACCACGGCAAAGATATTTGGTAGCAATAATATCACAGAATGAACTGAGTTGCAACGATATATCCACAGAGCAACATGGCTCTCTGCAACAATAGATTTAGCAGTGTTTCCAGATTCATTTAGAATGTAGACTCCTGTTTCCGGATACATTTAGAATGAGATATGTTATATAAAAATGGACAGTTCTCCATCACAAGTAATAATTATAATAACGAATCAGATAATATTTGAACCTTCATGAAACCGCTTATATGAACCGGAAAACTGATTTTCGTTCTAAGGCGCAAACATACGCAGACACGTGTATACATACATTTGAAGAAGTCAGAGAAGCAATTCATGAAAGAAAGCATTCGTAGCTTTCCAGTAAATTTGTCGTTACTAAATGATTACATAAATATACAATGGACAAGACGAGATCACCCCCTCCCCGACACACATACACACACATACACACACTCACACACACACACACGCACACGCACACACACTATAATATAGATAGATATGTAAATATATATATATATATATATATATATATATATATATATATATATATATATATATATATATATATATATATATATATATATACATGTATATATATATATATATATATATATATATATATATATGTGTGTGTGTGTGTATGCGTGTGTGCATGCATTTGTTCTTGTCTTATATACACACACATATATGTATATGCATATACATACATATATATACACACCACACACATTCACAAACACACACACACACACACACACATATATATATATATATGGAGAGATAGATAGGTAAATAGAGAGGTAGATACTTACATACATATAAGCATACATGATGAATAAACTGATATGTTGTAATCGTACATGCCATTTTCTTACAGACATATTAATCTGGAATCTCCATGTTTAACTTGGTTATTGGTTTCATCTATCAAATTATTGATCTATATCATAATCGTTTCTTTTACGCTTCTTTTCGATATCTATATAAGAGCTACCTTATAATACGAATCAATGAAGAAACTGCAGCTACGACGGTAAATATTATTCTGAAAAAGGAAACCATCTAAAGCACAAGTCTGCTATGTAATTTTCACTGGTCACTAAATTATAAAAAAATTCAACTCTATTATTGTAAGTGCACGTTTTATTCACTAGTTGTCTATCAGATTTGTTTTCGCCCAAGTAAAATACCACAGTACGAAACATTATTTTGTTGTCTCTACAGAGCGCACAGTGGATTATACTCTAGCGTAATGGCTACTAAAAGCAGATTTGTGCGACAAAAGATCCATTATAGTTGTTATGCTGCACGCTGCATACATGCTACAAGAAATGTCTGAAAACATTTCTCATAATATACCTAACATAACCTAATCATAACCCAAATCTCCAAATATAGATTTCTAAATATCGTGTTGTTGCCGCAAATCATTAAATGGAATCTAAAAAGACCAGTAAGTATACATAATAGAATTACTAGCATACTCCTGACACTGATATAAATATATCCAAATCTGTTTTTCCACAGTAATACAGAATTGTCCAATCAATTATGCTTCAACTTAAATGGCTTCGAAATCAGTATGACCTTAGTCTCAGAAACTAAGACAGAACAACATATGATTTGTCACGATTTTTTCCGTTTGTATTACATCTCTTATTAAAAATAAGTTCCATGGTGTATGGAAATTATCCTGCAGAAAATAGAAGGTTATAATTTTAGTAATCCCACGATAATAAGTAGACAACTTTTCCAGAAATTCAAATTGCATTATTATTAATGTGCGTCTATGAAAATCATGGCGATTAAGTAGTAAGTCTAAGTGTACGAAGGAAAATTGAAGACTTACTTATAAGTTTTCAGTCTAGCTGCAAGCAAAATGTTAATACCACTGAACAAAATAATATTATCAATATGCACTGAGAAATTTAGAACCAAAAAATGCAGTAGTATGTTAACTCTGGTGAAATTTTCTGAATTATTCGTGTACACTTGGCGTCAAATTCGAGATATCGTGCGCTTTTATTCGGTGATAAATTGATTATTACAAGTTTTATGTCCTCTTTTCTACGCTAACGGCGATATTTAGGTTCGTTTTCTTGCTTAGGTCAGCAGAAAAATATGAGATGTCTTCGGGTATGTATGACGGATAGATACCTGTACTTTGAGTTTTCATTACAGTTATGGGTTATATAATGTGTATAAATTTATAAGAAGACTGATTACAGTTACAGGGCAATGATAATTAAGCATTTGTATAACACTTTGCTCGAAACTCAAAGGTAACTTGTACGTTTTTGAAGACCCGTCATCTATAAAAGTACACCTCGGTATGAAAGAATAAAAATCACATTAATATTTGCTAGTAATTTACATCACACCATCATTAAATGCTAAAACTTCTATTGCTCATAACTTTAAATGTTACTTTTTGAGACTCAACTTGAAATAATTTTGTTCATATTGGTATAATTACAAGAACAGAACACAACTAATAAAAACTAAAAACTGAAAAAATGGTGTTTTATCAAGGAATGCCGCTGAAACCCTATTTTAATGATTTAACTAAAGTATTTGCAATGAATTAAAAATACTAAAATAATTTTACAAGATAGCATGTTAAAATTAGCGTTAGCTGTAAACAATTCATAAAAGATAAGCATACACTGCGAGCAAACCATCCTCCTATATTTAACGCTTCTAACACATAAAACTGTTTTAATACAGCAAATTTCCCAGGAAACAATTAATCATTTTCAAACCCCCATATTATATTTTGTAAAATTATTTATTACTTATGATGCAATACCCTAATGTTATAATAGTTTTGCCAAAAATATATTTAAGAGAAAATTTAATTATCATGCACATTCTAACAGAAAACATCGCAGTAGATATGATTTTTTAAATATATAAGGGATTTGAGAAATAACAATGTTACCTGTTATATAATTACTTAGAATAAATCAGAAGAGCCCAAATAAAATTACCTGGATGACATTATAAGCAAAGTAATGGTAGATGTTACCTGTTACGGAAAATTGATATTCCTTTTATTGAAGCTCCATTGTTCTGGTTTTGAAAACAATGGCAGTCTACCATATATATATATATACGCTCAAGCATGTATAAATGCACCTCACTTTAGTGCATATATATATATACTCCGTGTCGTCTCAAATAATGCTGACGCTTTCATTTGAGAAAATCTACTTTATAGCAATCTGTATGAGTATTGATTTTCATTCGGATGTTGACAATTCTTTCATTCATAACTTTAGTGTAAACATTACTATCCCCATCAGTTCCTTTCATTCCCATCAATTAGCATGTAAAGAATTTAGAAACTGGGATTTTGATGTTTCAGCAGGTGATCTCCCGAAAGCCTTTTATCAATTGAAAGAAAAGTTGGTAAATAATAAGCGACAGCTTTTAACATATTTCTGGAAGTTTATGTTCTTTGTAAATGGAACTGTGTGTGAAATATTGAACTATTAAAGAATCATCTAACATGAAATGTATACAATAAAATTGCCCTACAGGAAGATCGTAAAGATAATTATATTGAAGCTGTTAGATATATTTTTCATCTGTACATCGCATTCAAAGTTATATTTGGTGTTGGAGATTATATGTTAGAAATTGCATATGCTTGAATGCTGGTTAGGTATCCTACAAAATGGTATTGCCCTTGTATTATTTATGTCAATTGAAAAGTATACATATTTTCAAAAATGAATAGGATTGTGTATCGGACTATCAAGTTACAAACAGTGTGGAATATATACGAGATATTGTGTGTAATATTTGAAACAAATGAAATGTCTGTCATTGGGAACCGTTTTGCTTTTTTATCATATTATGAATTATATTTTACTATAAAGGAGTATGAAGTTTGAAAATGAATTAAATGTTTTCTAGAAAGTTTGTAAGAAACAAATTCAAATTAAAATGTATGCATGAATATTAGCATTAGACATTAAGTTTCAGTAAATTTTTCTAATTCTCTACTAATCTACAAATTTGGACCGATATCTGCTTTCAAGGACTGCATTGTAGCCTTGTTCTTCGGAACTTCAGCATCTTACATCGATATTTGAAGGTCTTCGATCACTGTTACATATATATATATATATATATATATATATATATATATATATATATATATATATATATATATATATATATATATATATATATATATATATATATATATATATATATATATATATATATATATATATATATATATATATATATATATATATATATATATATATATACATATATATATATACATATATATATATATATATATATATATATATATATATATATATATATATATTTATATATATATATATATATATATATATATATATGTATATATATATATATATATATATATATATATATGTATATATACATATATATACATATATTTCTGTGTGTGAGTGAGAGAGAGAGTGTGTGTACGTGTGTATGTATGTTTGTACATATACATGTATGTGTGTGTTTGCATGCTTGCATGAATATGCGTGTGAGTGTGTGAGTGTGTATCTGTGGGTGTCTGTGTGTATGCACACGCTAACACACACTTTCAAATATGCTACATTCACTCCAAGATTATATAATATTTGGAAGTGATATGATATCTGAAACATACGATATATGATGTCAAAATTGTAAACAATTATTGCAAGTGGAAACGGCAGGTTTTCTGAAATATTCAGATAACTGTTTTGATATGAGACTAAAAGAACTCAGAAATATTAATAATTAAATTCCAAATATAAAATAAAATCTCATTTTATTTTGGTATTCAATGAATGAATATTCTACATTAAAGTTGAAATGATATTGATTTTTTGAAATATATCATTGCATATCCTGATGCGTAGATATATAAATATTTTGAAGCAAGCATGGTTTTAGATAGAAAACAATATTGAAATTCCAGCTTCCTTTGTTCAATAAATCTGCCTCTGAGATACAGTATACAAAGACATCTTTTGATTGGGAAACATTTAACATTCAATTCATACTTACATGTATGTATACATACATAGGTATATGTATTTGCATATGTGTCTAAGTATGTAATATACATATCCATAAATAATATATATTCAAATTATGTATAGTATTCAAATACATTTTTATGTGTGTGTGAGTGTATATATAATATATATATATATATATATATATATATATATATATATATATATATATATATATATATATATATATATATATATATATATATATATATATATATATATATATATATATATATATATATATATATGTATATATATATATGTATATATATATATATGTATATATATATATGTATATATATATATGTATATATATATATATATATATATATATATATGTATATATATATATATGTATATATATATATGTATATATATATATATATATATATATATATATATATATATATATATATATATATATATATATTATATATATATATATATATCGTGGTAAAGTGGATCTCCGTCGTTTGACTTAGTTGATTTAGATATTCCATCAAGTGGATCGTATTTATCAGGTACTCCTCTACCACCATGGAACTCTTTGAGCATTCGTGAAATATGTTTAGCCTCAGCGTTAGACAAACGCACATAAATATGCACATACATGCACACACACACACACGCATATATGCAAGTGTATATATATATATATATATATATATATATATATATATATATATATATATATATATATATATATATATATATGTCTGTTATATAATATGTGACAATTATTCAGTTGCTATAATAAAACTCCGAGTTTCGGACGTCGGGGTGGAAACCTGCTCCGGTATTTCGTCAGTTATCAAGGCAATCAAAATATAGCATATTTTGATTGCCTCGATAACTGATATATATTAAAGAATGGGGATGTGTTTTAACCTGTCACGACATATCCTGAAGTGTAGTCTGTCCGTTATACCACAGCACAATTTTGTATGCATAATTATATATACGTATACATACAAACAAACACACACACACACACACGCACACACACACATACACACACATACATACACACACACACACACACACACATATATATATATAATATATATATATATATATATATACACACATACACACACATATACAAACGGCATACATACATACTTGCATAACGTATGGATAAGTTTTGCTTGTAATTTAATGTGATTTCAATCGTTCTGAACAAATGCAACAAATATTTGGAGAGTAACTCGCGTGTCAAGTTCAAACACACGCGCATCACTATATCATTTTGCGATCAGTTAATAATGTGTAGAATGCTCTAAATAATCCGAGAATTCATTATGCATACATACGGTATTCATACAGTGTAGTTGAAAAAAATTGAAATATTGTGAGTAACTATAGTGCTGGTATGTAGTAAAACGAATTTTGTTAGATATTAGATCATCCGCCTAGTAGCCAAGATGTTGTTTTTTTTTTATTGGGGCTATTTCCTTCCATAAGTCTGTATTATCGATAGCAGTCTTGTATAAACAATTGAATCAATTTAATATAAGATACCGAATAATTATATCATGCGATGAAGCATTGGACAGCACCCATTTGTACCGCGCTATTTTCAGAAGACAAAGCTAGCTATTGGCATAAAGGAGTCCACCCTCTTAGCAACATATAGGTTTATGAAAGTTTATATTAATGTTGCAATCTGTTTATTAGGTGTGATTTAGCATATGAGAAGTATTTCGTTTTTTACGCAGTGGGACTGATCCCAGAACCATGTAGTTGAGAATCCCACCTCTTAGTACGTAGCGGCATATATATATATATATATATATATATATATATATATATATATATATATATATATAATTTATAATTTATAAACATATGCATATATGGGTACATGACATTAAAAAAAAAAACGTTAAACACAATGTTAAACACAACGAAAACATAAAGACGAAAACAGAAAACGAACTTTTTTTGAACAATGAAAAAACAGAGCAACGAGATATGCAACATAAAGAATATAACCCTTCGTCAGTCGTCGCTGTTCCATTTCTCTCTCCCTCTCTATCTCTCTCTCTCTCTCTCTCTCTCTCTCTCTATTTATATATATAATATATATATATATATATATATATATATATATATATATATATATATATATATAGATAGATATATATATATATGTATATGTATATGTGTGTGTGTATATATATATATATATATATATATATATATATATATATATATATATATATATATAAATATATCTGCCGCTGTGTATATGTAATCCTATTTAGCTTTTCTTTTTCAATCGGTTAACCCATTACCTCCCATAATTCTATTAACTGGAAATTTTTTTATGAAACTTTGATTTCTAGCATAAAACAGCCTTAGAAACACGCTGGAATGATCAAAATAGAATTTCCAAAAAATATTTTAAATAGAAATAAGCGAGATATTGGCTGAAAAATTAGTAAATCTCATTTGAATATCAGAGAAATATACCTAGTAGATATAGCAAAAAGGTTAGATATGTGTAAATATTGACAGAAAGTTACGAAATGTGTAATTTTTAAGTGATCGCATATGAGATCACTGCTAGGTAATGGGTTAAACTGAAATTCAGTGTGTGTAGCCTACTTCTCTTCTGGACTTTTCTCCGTTTTATTACGACAACCATTACGTTTAGAAGAATCGGTAGAAAACATATTTTTTTTCTGCAACATGTTATATTTACACTGGATGCACCTGAAACAATTTAAATTACATATTTAAAGCAATTTTCTTTTACAATGTCGTAAAGATACAGAACTAATACTAAAACTACATCACACACCCGACAAATTACGTATGTTATTTAATTATATCTATCTGCGCGCGCGCGCGTGTGTGTGTTTTTCCACACGCATTCCTAAAACACACAGACATATATATATATATATATATATATATATATATATATATATATATATATATATATATATATATATATATACGTGTGTGTGTGTGTGTGTTTGATATGTTTCTGTGTATGTCTATATGTATCTATGCGCATGTATGTACTATGGTTCTATGTATGCATGTAGGTAGGTATATGTATTTATGTATCTATCTATACATGCTTATACATGCACACACACACACACACACACGCGCGCGCACAATGAAAGAGACATTGATACATACACACACATAGTCAGAACGATAGAGAGATAAATAAATAGATATGCATAAATATATACATATATGTATCTATACATATATGTAGTAGTAGTAGTAGTAGTTAGTAGTAGTAGCAGCCGAAGCAGCAGCAGCAGCAGCAGAATAAATGTTATGTTTGTATGTGCATACGCATATATACAAGCAAATATATGTGTATGCATATATACATACATGCATAAATACATACATACAAACATACATATATTTATGTATATCTATATCGACATCTATCTATCTATCTATCGCTATCTACCCCCCTCTCTCTCTCTGTATATATATATATATGTATATATATATATATATATATATATATATATATATATATATATATATATATATATATATATATATATATATATAATATATATATATATATATATATATATATATATATATATATATATATATATACATATATATATATATATATATATATTTATGTATGTATGTATATAAAGCAAATGCATAAAATGAAAATATTTAAATTGAAAATGAAGTTGCAAAGAAATAATAATAATGATAATAATAACAATGATAATAATAATAATAATAATAATAATAATAATAATAATGATGATGATGATAATAAATAACATGAAGAAGAAGAAGAAGAAGAACAAGAAGAAGAAGAAGAAGAACAAGAAGAAGAAGAAGAAGAAGAAGAAGAAGAAGAAGAAGAAGAAGAAGAAGAAGAAGAAGAAGAAGAAGAAGAAGAAGAAGAAGAAGAAGAAGAAGAATTCGTGACTGCCTGAGACTTGTTAGGTCAGGTAGACAGCTCCTCCGCTATGGATTCGATAGACACTTCGTAATATTTTGAAGCATGTGTGTAAGCGTACATCTGTTAGCGTATGCAGGTGTGTTTGTGTGTGTGTGTGAGTGTGTATATGTGTGTTGTGTATAGTTTGTGAGATTGGGTAAATGTGTGTGTTGATGTATATGTATAATTAGCGAGAGAAATAATTTGTAACATTCAATTGCCTTTACACTATGCTTAATTACCTTGTAAGAAACGTAATCTACACCTGTATCTCTACAGAGAAATTCATCTGTAATCTTCTTCGCACGTTTTCAATATTCTTTTGAAACAAGTTTGCGCATATAGGTTTTACAAGAACACGTATTACATAAAACAATTTCTAATTTAAGCACAAAACCGTACGTATAATATATAATGTTAATGAAGTGTTAAACAGCGCAATTCCGATACTTGGCGATTTAAAGAATCGACAAAATCCTTAATGCCGTGCATAACGCTATTACAGATTTAGCTGTATTCTGTGTTTTATTCATTTATTGCATATGGTAGGACATCCTAATGCACTATTATAAATAACACACTTTGGTTAATGACAACTAAATTACTTGTGTGACTAATGTGTAAACCATTGCAATATAACGAGTTAAAACGGGAACATTTATCTGGTTCATCGACCTTGAAATTGAGACAAGTGTCATTCAAATCAAAACACCGCTCTGGGTAAAACCGGCTTAAATACACTGTGTGTAAAATAGAATTGGATGGTCAGAAATAGAAAGACTTTGATTATAATTCTATCACATATGTACTGACCTGGACTAAATAACAAGAGTAACACCATTAATATTTAAGCTTGCAAAGTAATCGTGACGCTGTTAGAGGAAACCATTGAACTCTATTGTAAGATATTTAAGACAAGTTATTGATTTGTTCATTAAGAATAACGTCATTTTAAGGAATAAGACGATCAGTTATACATAGCTGACAGAACGTTATCCTATTATATAATTTCACAATAAGCTCTTTTTTTTCTACTAAGGAAATTGTGAACTGTGAAACGTTTCTTGACAAATTTTAACTTAGAATTGGGAGGATCCAAGGGACTACAAATTATATATTCATAAACATACATACATACATATGCATGTATTGTGTGCGTATGTGTATGTGTCTGTTGTATGTATGGACGTATGTGTGAATGTGTACGTGTGTGTTTGTGTGTGTGCGTGTGTGTGTGTGTGTGTGTGTGTGTGTGTGTTCGAACATGCCGGGTTTTCTGCGTGAAAATATCCACAGGCATATAATATGTAATACATGTATGCTGTCATAGTAATTCAATAGATATATCAATATGTACAAATATTGGTTTCTAATTTTGACACAACACCGGCAATTTCGAAAGCATGTTTAGGTCGATTACATTGACGACGGTGCTCCGTGGGTACTTATTTTATCGACTCATAATGATGGGAGGCAAAGTCAACCTTAGTGGAATTTGAACTCAATATGTACAAATATCAATTGTGTAGATGTAGTTGAGAAATAGGGTAACTTATATAATGACTCTTTCTTTACTGAAACAAATATAATTATTAATGTTTAGATTTCTTTACACGGTAACCAAATGAACGGACTGGAATTTCTTAAACATAAGCCAAGGTACTCATCATTATGAAATATGGTATTCAATCTCCGTTCACTGATAAATACTGGAGACTACTAGACTACTACGATGCTTACGAATAAAATGTTATTATAACTCTAAAACGTTTCCGTACTAAGCTTATTATTCATTATACACAGTTAGGTAAGGCCGAAAGAAATACCTTCTTTGGTTTTACTTCTTCAGTCATTAGACTGTGTCCATGCTGGAGCGCCATCTTAAAGGGTTTTAGTCGAAGAAATCAACACCAGGACTTATCTCTTTAAGGCCTAATACTTATTTTATGGGTATTTTTTGCGAAACCGCTATTGTTACTTGGACGTAAACACATCAACACAGACACAAAGGCTCCATTCATACACACACACACACACACACACACACACACACACACACACACACACACATATATACGTACATATATGTGTATGTATATGTATACATATATAAATATATATATATATATATATATATATATATATATATATATATATATATATATATATATATATATATATATATATATATATGTATGTATGTATATAGAAAGAGCTTCTTTCAGTTTCTCTATACCAAATCCATTTACAAAGCATTTAGTTGGCTCGAGGCTATAGTAGAAGACACTTACCCAAGGTGGTATGTAGTGGGACTGAACCAGGAACCATGTGGTTCGGAAGGCAGCTTCTTACCACACAGCCATGCCTGCACCTAAGTATTGAGAAATACAAGAGAAAATCTTCAATTGTAGTTTGACCATATAATTAGATATGTATAATTAAATACTAAAACATTGCATATTATACCCGACTAATGTAATATACAGTATGATCATTACTCTGTACTTTAGCCTCCAAAAATATTTCTAATTCCTTGTTATAATCTTTTGCAAATACATAGTATCACTAGCATAATTCAATATATATAATTTGCAATAACAAACAACGATATAACTGCATGTTTTACCAGCTAGCAGTATACCTTGTGGATCTCTACAAATGTTGTTTTCTCATTAGATTCTAATTAGTAAACTATGCGATGCTTATTTAGTTTTAGCACTATTTAATCAGTTTTGTCATTGTATATATATATTTTGAAACATTTTTTATCTTTCAGGCACCTGTTGTCGAGAACCATGCTGCAATTATCTGACACTAGCTGTGTCACTTGAAGTAAAAAAATTACTCTTTGCTTATTATTAAATTAAGTTGTTTTCATTTCCCTCGTGCAAATAACTTTATACACCGATTTTTCTTAATCAACCAAATTAACAGAAGAGACGTTGGAAAATAAAATATATGTACTGTAATGTAACAAATAATTAGACAGTACATAAAAAAGACAATAATCGCAGGCAAAAGACAAAAATCAATAGGAACAGATAAAAAGGAAGAAACAAGTAAAAACAGTACACTATAATAAAACTTCATAAAATGATTTATAGGTGAACGCACATAGATCTCAATGTATTTCACCGTGTGTGAGAGTACGCATAGATATCCCTCTCTCAATACGCATGTATGAATGTATGTATGTATGCCTGTATATACATACATATATATATATATATATATATATATATATATATATATATATATATATATATATATATATATATATATATATATATATATATATATATATATATATATATACATATACATATATATACATATATGCATACAAACATATGAATGTATATTCTTTTATTCTTTTGCTTCAGTGATTTGACTGCGGCCATGCTGGAGCAGCGCCTTTAGTCGAACAAATATACCCCAGAACTTATTATTTGTAAGCCTAGTACTTACTCTCTCTCTCTTTCTCCCTCTCTTTATATATATATATATATATATATATATATATATATATATATATATATATATATATATACATATATATATATATATATATATATATATATATATATATAAAAGAGAAAAAATGGAGATATCCAATTGTCAATTCAAAAATTTAAATTTATTACCATAATATTATTGTATATATAATATTGATATTATGATATAATATTAAATAATAAATAACAATAAATATTAAATACAAATTATATACAGTTGTTTCAATTAATTCTCACCGATGATAAATTTATGAAATTCCAGGTTTGTGGGTTACAATCACTCTACTCTAATGTGTGATATGAGGAGTTACAGATCCAAGAAAAGATGGAATTTAAATATGTTTATGTTTTCAAGTGCGTGTATATATATATATATATATATATATATATATATATATATATATATATATATATATATATATATATATATATATATATATATATATATATATATATATATATATATATATATATATATATATATATATATATATATATATATATATATATATACACACACTATGGCTTGCAAGATTCTATATGTGAATTCTTGTGTTGAAGCAAATTATGTTGTGTCTGGTGAGAGTCATACTGCTCTAATGCCTCATTATCTAATACACTCACCGGTTCGATTTCGACTCATTTATTATTTATGTATTTTTTCTTCCAAATCTACGGTTGCTTTTGCAACAGATGTCGTCTCTCAACTTCTATTGACAAGGTTGTAAAAGCAACGAAAATTTTGGAAGAAAAAATAAAAGTTATAGATGAGCGTAAATCGAACCGGTGTGTTAGATAATACGGCACTGAGACAATATTATATATATATATATATATATATATATATATATATATATATATATATATATATATATATTATATATATATATATATATATATATATATATATATATATATATATATATATATATATATATATATATATATATATATATATATATATATATATATATATATATGTATATATATATATTATATGCACACACACCACAAATACACAACAGAAACAACCATGTAGAGATGATGATATAGAATTTCTGGATTAATTATTTAACCGCATGAGTATATTGCCCACTTTTATCTTCGCTCCACACCATGTGTCATCATTTCGATCATAAGCTAATTGATAAGCGTGAATCATTCCCAACATGTATATAAACATTTGAATCCTTGTATTTATGCTCGGGTTCTCATATTCAATTTTGTATAGAAAAGGAAAATTTTCTAAGTAAATTCCGGAATCATTGCAGGCAGTGTTAAAACTATAATGTAAGATACGTCATAACATTAATCGTTTGCCTGTTTGTTTGATAGCTAAAGAGTTCTATTGACTTATATTTAAGTATCACTCATTCTATCTCTCAGTTGCCTTTTATACCTTTCTCTGTATATAAATATATACCTGTATCTATAAACAAACAGAGACACATACCGACACATAGAAAACACACATACATACATGTGAGTAAATGCATTAGATACACACTCACACAGAGACACAGAAATATACACACACACATATATTCGATTATGGGCTTCCAATTCTTCACCCAACTGCAGTAGTATCTCACTGTGTCAGCATGCAACTGATTACAACAGAAACTTCATGAACTAAATTCTTAAACAGAATCAGCGTGACACGGGATGGTACAAGAGTCGATCTTCGACACAGCTGCAATCATTCAATTTTCCGTTAAAGAAATTTTAACCATGGAGCATAGGTTTGCCACATGTAATACTAAATCAAACTTGTCCAGCATACACAGGAACTAGTGGTGGCTAAACAAGCTTCTAGGTCACTTCTACTGCACTACGCAGTAGAAATGACTTATACACATATATTTAAGTGTATATTTTTATTACACACACAAATACATAAATTATATATGAATATATATAAATATATAAATTATATATGAATATATATCGGTGCCACCTCACTCTCCCGCGAACATCTTGACTCGTTCCTCTCTTTCGTTCAAGCCTTCCATCCTGCCCTCCACTTCACCTGTACTATCTCTGACACCTCTGTCCCCTTTCTCGACATTTCGGTCAGCATCCTTCACTCCGCCCTTAGCACCTCCATCCACTACAAACACACAGACTCACTCTCCTATCTCAACATCTCCTCCTCCCACCCTAAACACACAAAACTTTCCATCCCCTATTCCCAATTCCTCCGTCTACGCAGACTTTGTAGTGACAGCCATGACTTTGAGATTCAGTCTCAACTCATGGCTCGCCACTTTAGCCTGCGTGGATATCCACCCACCACCATCCACACCGCCCTTGCCAGAGCACGTTCTGTGGACCGTGCATCTGCTCCCCCCCCCCGAACCCGCCCTGCCGTTTCCCGACTCCCTTTTCCCCTCACCTACAATCCCTACCCCTACCCCTCCAACGCTCCATCTCCGAGCTTTCCGCGCCTCCAGTCCGACCCCTCCACCTCCAACACCTTCCTTAATCGACCCCTCCCCTCCTTCAAACGAGCCCATAACCTACGAGACCTCTTGGTCCACAGCTTCTTCCTCAACCCAACCTCCCAACTTGGCTCGTTCCCTTGCTCCCGCCCACGCTGCCGCACTTGCCCTTACCTCTCCAACACCACCCTCCTCACCAGCACCCATCACCGACCCTATCGCATCACCAACTCCTTCACCTGCACTTCCACTAACATTATCTATTGTATCTCCTGCTCTCCCTGCCATTCTCTGTACATCGGACAAACGGGGCGCCGCCTGGCCGACTGATTCGCGGAACACCTTCGAGACATCAACGTTGGCAATGACACCCCGGTGTCACGTCATTTCCGTTCTGCCGGTCACTCCTTGCAGCAACACCTGTCCGTGTTTGGATTGGCCATGCACAGGGGCCATCCGGACTCCCGTTTGCGCCGTGAACAGGGATTAATCTTCTCCCTTCGCTCCTTTGCGCCACATGGGGTCAACTCCCCTCCCCTCTTCATCTAACCCCCTTCCCCCTGCCTCTCCCCCCACCCCCTCCTACCACCCATATCTCCCCCTCTCCTCCCCCACCTCCCCTCCTGCTCCGACTCCTACTTCTCTGTACGTCTCTTCACCTCTCTTCACTCTTACTTCTCTTCACTCCTACTTCTCTTCACTCCTACTTCTCTTCACTCCCACTTGTCTTCACCCCTACTCTTTCTCTCCTCTCTCTTACTCTCTCTCACTCTCTTCTCTCTTACTCTCCCCTCTCTCACTCTTACTCTCTTACTCTCTCACCCTTACTCTCTTACTCTCTCTCACTCTCTTCTCTCTTCCTCTCTCTCTCACTCTCACTCTCTTCTCTCTCGTTCTCTTTCTCTTCCTCTCTTTCTCCCCCCTCCCATACCCCCCTTCCCCCTCTTTTACATCCACCTCCACCTTCATCGTCAACCCCCCTCATAAGGTCATCCCACCCCACCCCAACAACTCCTACTCTACCTTCCCACTCCATCCCATCCAGTTCCTTACACCCACCACCCACCTCCTACCCACATACCCCTACCTCTACCCCCACCCTCAACCTAACCCACACTCCACCCATGCCTTCCCCAACTCCCAACACCCTCACATCACGCCACGCACACACTACAACTGACCAACTCCTTTCTCCCCTCCCCATTTTCACACATGCATACGTCAAGATCACCAGCATTCTATCTCTCACACACACAGCACCTCAGTCTTCGATCACCGTTCTTTCTCCCTCTTTTGTTATCTCCCCCTTTTCTTAGTTCTTCTGTGTAAAATGTCTAACTTCCGGTCAGCCATAGCTGTGATTGACCGTTGACCGAAAACTATTCAATTTTTTTTTCTCCGTGTTTTTCTCCTTGTCTCCGTATTCTTTCTGTTGAAGAGCGTAGCTCGAAACGTTAAAGACTTTCCGTATTCCCGAGCGTCATACTAATACATCCTTTTGTTGTTTACACCACCTGTCCCCGTGTGTTGTTTTTTTTTTCGTACATTCTCCCATATATATATATATATATATATATGTTCTTAGATCAAAGAACTACAGATCAGAAATATTTACAAGGCACGAGAATCTCAGCAATTTGATACTATCGAAGTGGAATAGATCCGACTCAGTAGAATAGATAGACATTTTAACATGCATTAGCCTTTCCTACCTTTGAGTACCCCGACAGGCATGTTATTTTAGATACAACTACTCAACATTGGCAACATTGGTTATGTAATGGGATACCAGGACACGATCTTTATTCTCCCCTTTGCTAAACGTTATGTCACTTATTCTCTAATTTTCCCACAGAGTACCCATGACATCTAAGAAAAATTGCTGGATCCTTTACTGTACTTAATATAATCCTGTCCGATTAGGCTCTATTAGTGCCTTCAATATGAAGGAGAGGACATATAAATTCTATATTCCTTAAAGGATATATATATATATATATATATATATATATATGTATGTGTGTGTGTGTGTGTGTGTGTGTGTGTGTGTGTGTGTGTGTGTGTGTGTGTAATATGTTTGTATGTATAGGCGCAGGAGCGGCTATGTGGTAAGTAGCTTGCTTACGACATGGTTCCGTATTCAGACCCTCTGCGTGGCACCTTAGGCAAGTGCATTCTACTATAGCCTCGAGCCGACCAAAACCTTCTGAGTGGAATTGGTAGATGGAAACTGAAAGAAGCCCGTCGTATACGTGTGTAAGTGTGTGTGTGTTTGTGTGTCTGTGTTTGTCCCCCCACCACCACCGCTTAACAACCGATGTTGGTGTGTTCACGTCCCCGTAACATAGCAGTTCACGAAGCAAACCAATAGATTAAGTACCAGGCTTACAAAGAATTTCTTCGACTACAGGCCGTGCTCCAGCATGGCCGCCGTCAAATTACTGAAACAAAAGAAATAAAAAAGAATATGCATGTGTGTATAAATTATTGAGGTGGCTTTTTCGCAATTTAGAACCGATAGAGAAGTACACTCATGACTAAAGTGGTTGCTAGTAATTGGCTTTGACTATTATTTCTAGCAACGCTGGTGCTTACTAGCACCCTCCGACACTTTACGTGACGACACTACTTCTTGCCTATATAGATATATATGCATGTGTGTGTGTATGTATTTATGTTGCCGGCATAAATTATCTACCGATAAAATGGCAAGATTGTGCTGATAACTTAGGAGGATATTTTGATCAACTTTCAGTTCAAAATCGGACATTTCATTCTTAATGACCTGATATATACATGTGTGAATGTGCGAGTGTGCTTGAGTGTGACAGCGTGAGGTGCAGTGGCGAGAGTGTTGCACCCACGATCCCTAGATCGTAGGTTCGGAGCACAGGTCGGGGGCGCGTAGAGTTCTTGAGCAAAACAGAGGACTTATGCTAGGTTTTGGGAGATGGCGAAGCTTTTTATAAGTATTGTGTGAAGCAAGTACGGAAAAATTAGCAAAGAAAGACAGAGAGAGACATAGATAGATAGAAAGGTAGAGAGAGAAAGATAGAGAGAGGGGTTATCAAAACGAGAGAATGGGAGAAAAAACAAGACCTTATACAGAATAAATAGAGAGAAAAAGGTAGGAATCGAAACAGAATAGGGAAAAAAACAGGGGGAGAGGGAAAAGTGAATGAAGAAAAAGAAGAAAAAAGTAAATTGGACAAACATAAAAATGATGATAAGCGAAAAATATATAAACTGCATGATAAAGCAACTGAAATGAATTAATGATTAAATAAATATACCCAAAAGATAGAGAATTTGAAAGAGAGCGCATGAGAAGTGAGGAGGGAAGTATGGGATAATGTTAAAGCGCTGTATTCTGAAATTGAGTCAGTTAACATATTGATTCAAATAATAGGAGAATGGAAAATGAATATAAGCAAAAAATATAATGCATAAATTGGTGTAGGTCATGATCTTACACATGATAAACTTCCAAAGGTCATTTTGTATATTTCAAAAGGACTAATTCTAAACACCCATATACACATACTTTGTTTAATGTATAAACTATAGAATCATATAAACAAACACATGCAGGTGGGCATACTAATGCACAGAAACACAATATACATATATGTATGTGTATATATGTGTGTGTGTGTGAGGTGCGCGCGCATACACACACATATATATCCACACAACACACACAGATACTCACTCGCACAATAACGCATATGCGTATATATACAAGAAATTCAGATAACACAAGTTTATACGCTGGTCAACAAAATTTAAAATATGATACTCATTATGTATGCAAAACAACTTTTTTATGCCAATGTTTCATGCTGATTTCAAAAGTCCACTCCCTTAGTATGCAGCACAGTTTTCAGTTTTTCAGTAGATGCATGCAAATATTTATATATTTGTTTATATGAAATCATTAACGTAATCAATAAGGACATATTATTTGTAGAAAGTAAATGAGTATTGAGTTCTAAACCATTACTATCATTCTACAAAGATTGAATAAACAAAAAATGGGTCAGACAAAACAAAGTTTGAACAGAGTCAGAAATATTGTGATGTGGATTTCCTGCGGTGTTCTTGATCTGGTTGATCACGGTAAAGTGTCCAGCAGTAGTCAACCGTCATACTGTTATTTCTCCATATCACTACTGTATTGGGAAAATCTTTCACCATGTTCATCAGACACTGCTTCAAGGTTATCTCTGAAGAAATCCAGATGGGAGTCCAAGATCAGAACTTTGAGTGACATGCGACTACCCAATGCTGAGAAAAATTTCAGAAGATTGTTGATGCCATCCTTGTAGTCAAATGCCTTCTTGTTGCCCAAGAAATTCTCACAAATCCAACTGAAAGCATTGCAAGCAGGCAGTTCCAGTTCATTTAATGCTGTCTTGAATTTGACACCATTGAGTACTTCTCTAATTTGGGATCCGACAAAGATACCCATTTCAACTTCGCCTGTGTGATTTTGAGAAACTTTTCTACAGTATACTCAAATCCTCTGGCATTTCTCTTCCCTAGTGTCGTTCCAAGTGTTTCATCATTCCAAGCATTATGTGCAAAGGGGGAAATAGAATATTACATGGATCAACAAGAGGTGTATTCTTAACGCTAGACAGTCCTGATTGTTCTTGTCTGCCAGTTTGATTCCGAATGATGTCTTCAAGTTGCTCGACTATCGCATAGACACAAAAAAACAACAATATTTCGTGAAACCTGACAGCATTCCCATTATCATTCCATTGACTTTTAAATCTCCACATATTTTCCATGAATATTTTTCACAGGCAATGAATTGAAGTAAAAGTTCCATATTTCATATGATTCATGAAGATGAACGAAGTATGCAATAGGAATAGAGGGCTTCAAATTACCATTATGAAGTACAGCTTTTAAACTTCGTTATGAAGAGTCAATAAGCAAACGCCACTCTGCATAATCATGATTTTGTGATAAACATTCGAAAATTCCATCAACATTGATGTTACTGCTAAAGCAAAGCGGGTCTTCAACAGAAAAACACGTTTCTAGAACCACATTTCTCTGCCGAAAATAGGTTATACGAACACCGTGCTCTAGTAGATATTTCTCCTTCAGTCTTGATGCCAATAGTTCTGCTTCATCTTTTGAGAGAGATAGGTTTCTGATAACGTCATTCAGTTAACCTTGGGAAAATTTCTGAGATTCAAAGCTATCATCATCAGCCACGTATTCTTCATCAGAAGCACTATCGTGACAGTCAGCATCGTCATCTACTGTTTCATTACCACATCCGGTGGAAATGGAATTGGCAGACTTCCATTGTGAAGCACAAACCTCATTGCAGAATCCAAATTAGGATACACAATTTTGTGTTTTTTCTTCATAGAAAAATCTTGTGACATATACTTTGCAAAAATAACAGTCTTTAAAATGGTATTTCGGCTCCCTCCATGTCATTTGAATGACAAAAGGCATGCACTTATTATTGAGTCAGTCACGTAAGCCATTTGAGCAAGCTGATCAGATAAAATTTGGTGCCCATAACTTGTGCTGATCTCCTAGAAGATATGGCTTATAAATCTTCTTGATCTCTGATGTTAATTTACGTTTTTGAGATTTCACAAATTATTCACAGCCATAACAAAACACATCAGCACGATTTCTACACTGTCTTGACATTGTTAACACTGTAAAACAAGTAAGGAAATAGATAAAAACGGTTATACTTATATTGTATTTAAGATGATGAACTATTCTATCAAATCAATTAAGACTTGACAATTTCAGATGTTGAAATACTTATTTAATCAGATAAAACTGTATTGGTTAATTTAAGATGATGAAATATTGCATCTGAACTATGCAGCAATGACTAATGTAGTTTATTTTAAAGGTATGTTTCCATGATGTAAATGAAATACATGCATACACGTCATTAAATGGAATTTATATATAATCCATGAGATAAAAACCAAAAAAAACTTTCTCATCTTAAAAACTGTACGTGATGTCAAAAAACTAATTGTATATTTGAAATTAGCATTAAAAACAACGCTAAATATTCCTTGACATATGCTTGAGGAAAAATGCTTGTTGACCAGTGTTATTAACTCGAACACTCGGTTGAAAACTATGGTTGACTGGAACCCTCCAATGGGTGTAAACAGTGCATTACTCAGGACAAATCACATGGGAACGCTTTATTGCATTAACGTACAGAGAACCAGTGACAAGTGTTGAGTTCATGGTAAGATAAGCCATTCTCTGTCTCTCTCTGTCTCTCTCTGTCTCTCTCTCTCTTTGCATTTCCCCTTTTCCTTCTTTCTAGTTTCCGCCCCAATCTTTTGCTTGTTTTCTTTTTGCTCTCTTTATTCACTTTCAAAATTTTTGATTTCAATTAAACTTTTTTTATATTTTTGGTAATTATACTTCTTCTCATTGGCTTTTGTGTCTCACTCGATGTCTCCCTTCTCACTTTTATTTTTCTGAAGCAAATCTTTTCCTTCTATTTCCCTTTCAACATTTATAAAATGCCTTGCTCTCTATCCAACACTTAACAGTAGCTTTTCTGTAACTCAATGCAGTAAAGTGATCCTGGTGATCCCCAGAATGGGGAAACGTACGTACGAACTAATAATACTGGCATGCGTTTATCGTAATTTCTCCTACATTTGCTCAACATTTCAATACTAGTAAAAATACTTTGCATAGGGATTACTTATCGACTGGGCTTAAAGGAGGCTAATATAATAATCTACAGTACATGGCACCCTGAATCCTCCTGCTCTTACTTTCCATTCTTACTTTGAAAATAAAAGAATTGAGAATTGCAATGGCGATCGCTGATTTCTAAATTTTTCACTGTTGGAGTGGAGTTTGAACAAATTCATAAATTTTCAAAATTTCTTTTCCCCTATTATTTGCAAGGATGTAGTGAGAAAAATAAATGTAAATATACACGTGAAAACGGAGAAAATTTAATTAAATTATGTGGGTGTGCTATTTAGAAAATCCGCGAAAGCATTCTGTTGTTAAAATCATCGGACTGCGATGTATGTATGTGTGTGTGTGTGTGTGTGTGTGTATGCGTGTGTGTGCGTGTGTGCGCTCGTGTATGAGGGTGTATGTGAGTGAATGTATATATATATATATATATATATATATATATATATATATATATATATATATATATATATCAAAGTGTTCCCTATCCCCACATCTAGCACGAGCAACAGTAGTATCAATATCGCGAAATTGAGTAGCATTAGGAAACAAATAAGAGACGTGATAAAAATCAGCAACAGCAATAAAAATTATACAATGTAATAGGATTAACAGAATGAGCAAGGTGTGTCACGCAAGATCTGAGAGTAGAATTAAGCTGCCATTTGATGGCAAGAAAAAGCGGGAAAGAATGTATAGATGCAGTTCTCGGAAAAGCTATTATATTTCGCCAAGGATTGGTAAGAGCATACGAGTATGAAGCAAGTTATTTAATCGCAACTATATGCATTTGTTTGTTAAAATATGCTGTCTATATTCGACGACTTTTATCATATATATATATATATATATATATATATATATATATATATATATATATATATATATATATATATATATATATATATCTTCTGTATTTTGGCTTGCATGTTTTGACCTTTTTCTTGCGTAATGTTTAATGGAATATTAACGGAAACCTGTTTAAAACAGCTTTCGTTTTCATTAAATTTATTGTATATTCTTTTCATTTGTCTTTCCCACATAACAGTTGACCTTTTACGACGAGAGTTAAAAAATGAAAATCATAAATACGTCGGTAAATATGCATGTGTTCTTTTGCACGCATACGTACATATGCAAAAATTATATTTGCGTCTATATTTTACGCACATATGCATCCGATGTATAATATATATGAATGTATTTATGTATAACTATCGTCAAGTTTTATGTGTTGCCAAACAGAGACACACATAAGCAGACATACACAAATGAATACACTGATATACACACATGTGTGCATACATGCATGCGTAAACATATGTGGGCATATATTATATGGTTGTGTGTGTGTGTATAACTAAATATCTCTCTTATGTCTCTCATTCTTAATATATATATATATAAAATTTACACAGGCACATGCGTTCATACATACATATATGTATATATATATATATATATATATATATATATATATATATATATATATATATATATACAGACACACTCACGCACACATACATTCACACACAAACATATACACACGCATGCGATTTGAGCATTTTATCTTTGTTTTTTCCCTGTAATGGATCTGGCTTTACCCTGCAGACACCCAGGCTTTGAAACCGTACGCAAAGAATAGCATAACAGCTATTGACAAACGTCAAAGATTAATCTATACATATTTCATGACCATAACTTTTTCAATTATTTTGTTCCTATTCTTATCATTCTTTAATTTTTATCTCTGCCTAGATATTTTTATTGGTTCCCTTTCTTTTATTCTGCAGATTCTACTACAAAAAAGAGAGATATTGATATATGACTTTTTAATGATATATACGATATATAGTTATAGTTGTACTCTTAACTTAATCACGTATGAGAAAGAATTGCAAATATATATATATATATATATATATATATATATATACATACATATATATATATATATATATATATATATATATATATATATATACATATATATACATATATCTCATATACAAAGATATTTCTATATCTATACATATATATATATTTGTACGTATATATATATATATATATATATATATATATATATATATATAAATAAATATATATATATATATATATATATATATATACATATGTATATATATATATATATATATATATTTATATATATATATATATATATATATATATATATATATATATATATATATATATATATATATATATATATATATATATACATATATGGAATGCGGTTTACTATGTACAGATAGATAGATAGGTATTTTGGAATTTCTGAAATGTGGAAAAAAAAATTATTTCATTCATCTTAGTTATTTTATCTTATCATAAGTTCATTTGGTTTTATTACATTGGACTTGAAAGCAAGTTCAGGTCATGACATTTGAAACAAAACTAAGCTCAATTAGATATTTTTTGAAATTATTTAATCTGACGTAAACTATATTTTATGTTTATATCCAACATTCAATTGTAACAAAACATACTGAATTCTATTAGCCCTTCTCTATAGCAATAGGTAACTGGTCAAAGTATATGTACGTATGTACATATATATATATATATATATATATATATATATATATATATATATATATATATATATATATATATATATATATATATATATATATATATATATATATATATATATATATATATATATATATATATATATATATATATATATATATATATACATATATATATATATATATATATATATATATATATATATATATATATATATATATATATATATATATATATATATGTATATATATATATATATTTTTATATATATATAAATGTATATATATATATATATATATGTGTGTGTGTGTGTGTGTGTGTGTGTGTGTGTGTGTGTATTTAAGCACATATATGAAGCATATAGATATATGTTGTATATATATATGAACGTAAATACATACATATGAATATACATACCTATTCTTTAATGTATTGAACCTATTCAACCGAAGAAATATAATTGGCTAGCTCTGAAGATCAAATATAGGTTTCTTTCAACTAATATCTAAACTCTAGCAACAATATGGCTCTTGGCAGGAGATATATTTAGATGTATGAACAGAAGTTTCATAGAGTTGGAGTCACAACAATTGTCTAGACAGCCATAATATACTATATAAATATAACATTATGTATGTTTTCCAATAATAAATAATAAACAGTGTAGATTAGTATTTACCGCTAAGTTCCATCATTCAATCGCTGACTTTAGGAGTCCTTGGACTAATCAAACAATCAGTCCTACGTGGCTCGGCTTGTTTGTAACAGTAAATTTCAAAAGGCTATAGAAATATAGCATCTACGTAGACAGAATCAATTGATATTTCAATACACAGGAATATGTAAAACGCAAAGCAGATTTAAATATGAATATGGATACTGTGCATAGGTCACCGAATCTTTAAGAGAAAATGTTGGTCTTGCAAAACGAACTGAAATTTGACAATATTCTTTCATATTGCATATGTGGGCATCTCACTCAAGATTTTGATTAACAGGAATATTTTTAGAAAATCTACCCTACATTTTTCATCGAAACATTTTAGTATGGGCCACAGTAAATTTAAAAAAAGCATTGCTATTCCAAAGCAAGAAAATAAACATAAATGTAATTATTTAATCTGGATTGATGTCTAGGTTGTGCTTGTTATTTCGTGTTACAGAAATATATATCTGATTTATAAAGAACACAAACCAAAATAACTGGTATATGTAGAGACATTCGTTATGTTTCTGTATCAATATATTAGTTTTGTCTGCGTTATTGATGATACGCCACTAGAAATAAATGACAAGTTGTTTAGAAACATTAAATAGACTGTGTTATTTAAAGAGATTTTCCCAATACAAATCTGCATGTTTTTACATCATCTTTAACTTGGACGTTGACCTGGTGAACATCTCCCCTCACCTGAAACAGATGTTTAATAGACAATCTTATTTTCATAGCTACAACTATAAATGTTAAAGATTGTGGGACTTGATAAGTTAGAATATTTATATGTATATATATATATATATATATATATATATATATATATATATATATATATATATACAGAGAGAGAGAGAGAGAGAGAGAGAGAGAGAGAGAGAGAGAATATTAGGACTCTAACTTACTTGTGGTCTAAACGAAAAGGTACGCTGGGTAAGTGCTATAGTTGGTCAACCATTAAGTTCCAAGTTCACACCTAAATCTGGATCTAGGGATCCGTGTTAGGGTTCTGTTGTAGCATTTATGTATTATATTAGGGAAAAATCTAACCTAAGAGGTTGGTTAATACATCAGAGACAAGGTATGAATATTTTAGATGGGAAAATGTTATAGTTCACAACGCATACATTCATAGTTTATAAGGAAAATATAGAAGAATAAAGTAATAAAATAGAAGAATGAAAAGAAAAAGTAGTTAGAAGATTATAGGCAGGAAAATAATGTCCACAACTCATCTTTTTCCAGAGGATATCGATGTTGGTCAGTACTTCCATGAAGATACAAGGTTTTAGTTAAAATCCCACGTAAATGCCGGCAACATTTTGACAATACTCGGAATGATGTATTCGTATTGTAAATGTGTATATAGAGCGGGATAGTATGATAGACATGAAAGGGTTTTGTGTCTACATTCTTCTAAATACCTTTACTCTTTATTCTTCTATTTTATTCCTTATAAACTATGAATTGTATCTCCCTTCTAAAATATTCATACCTTGTCTCTGATGACGGAATACCCACTGCACGAATATGCTAATCAACCACTTGGCTTATCCCACAGAGAGCTGCAACACTTTAAATTCACCTTACCATAATTAAATTATTCTAAATTACTTCAGATACTCGTTCTGCCTTAGTTTTGATTCTTCCTCTTATATATTATATTTCCGACACAAGTTTCTTTTAAACCAGTTTTTATTTGTATTCTCATCTTTAAACATGATATATACACACCTTATATAATGACCTACTTTCGAATAAATCCAGAGCCTAAAATGATACATTATAAAATACCGAAGTTTAGACAGAATTGAAGAAATATTTATAAAGACATAGCCCAGAGACTCTACCTCCATCAAACTAAGTGTTGAATTTGCTACTTTTTAACCAAATCGATCATGGAACATTGAACACCTATACAGAATCATATAAAGCAACAAATTATAGACCAACATCAACGCGCAAGATTTACAATTTTCCATACTAAAAACACCATGCACTGCTCAACTAAAAAGAACAGAAAATACTCTAAATAATAACAGTAACAATTATTAAAGGAACTGACTAGCAAGAACATAACACCTTATATATTTTTATTTGTGTTTGAACCCCTAAAAAATCCCATTAGAAATGTACTGACTAGAGGATACTCTGGGAAGATTGAATTTCTTTTGACCTGGAAGTTTAATAGTTTAACTCGTTCAGTCAATGTTGTTGACTATTTTAGTTGAATGGACGGCTTTAAGTCTGCGCAGAGCTAATTATCTTTATTTGATATTTCCCACTGATAACTGTTAAAGAGGCAAAATTGCTGTGCAAAAATGACCTTTTTACACCTATCAGCAGAAGAGAAATTTTTAACCTCCGGAATATCCTTCTAGAACTTGAAATACGTCGTAAACATATTTCAACATACCTAAATTTCACGTGTGAATAAATAAATAAATTTATATATATATATATATATATATATATATATATATATATATATATATATATGCATAATTGCAGTGTGGAATGTGTTTATAAACCATTTAAGAACACACAAAAACTGATGCAGCACGGAATTTTGTCAGTGATCAGGTCGCGGTCTCAAAGCGACGAAAATATTTTGGCAAATTAAATTTAAATGTTGAAGTGAATCTAACGGTTGTTGTGTGCTCCTTAAATGGCTTATAAACATCTCTCACGCTGAAATTGTTTTCGTTCCACCACGCGATCTCAGACCAGGTCACTTGCTATGCAAGTACATCTACGTAACACACACACACACACACACACCCACACACACACACACACACACACACACACACACACACACCCACACACATATATATATATATATATATATATATACATGGCAGTGAGTAAAAATAATCATCTCTGTACAGAGAGAATTGTACCTTCATTATCCAACCGAGGCTAGTCATGCATATTTATTTCTAAGTTGTTCAGATTTTTGGGATATATCCTAAAATTAGTTTGTAATAGTGTTAGGTGGTATATAACTTCTTAAGGACATTATACTTTTTGGATTGCGTAGAAGTTAGGAAATAACATACAGTTTAGAAAAATTCATTTAATGCTTAGTATAAATCTGTACAAACTTAAACTATTTACAGTTTAATATGATATAGATGAAAGAAATAATATTTGAGTATAATCTTTTTATTTTCAGCATAAAATTATATGTTAGAAGTGATATTTCACATTTAAAAATAAATAGCAATTCCTCTATGGTTCTTCAAAGAAAAAAAGGACCAATTATGTTTTTATTTCATGAAGGATGTGTGAATATTCCTTTCACAATTTTTTTTCGATATACAGTAGCTAATAATTTTGAATGCAAAAAAAAAAAAAAAATTATTTGCTCTGAGGATACTGTGTTACATAGTAGTTTCTAAAAGCGCCCGACTTTATTACACTAGAAAAGAGGTAAAATGCAGTTAATAAAAATGCTGCAATTAACATAAAGTGTCTTTGTCTACATTGTCTTAATGGCCAAGATTTAACTATAGTTTATATTTTCGGTTAATATTTCTCATATTGAATACTTTTTTATACTTTGAATATTTTTTCTTTCGAAAATTCAACTATAAAAATATAACGTCACAAAGACAGATCAATTGTTTTAACAACTATATAATTGCATACAAAAGAGTATTATCAAATAAATTAGATGCCTTTGAAATGTAGTTAATACAGAAGACATTTAAGAATATCATGAACAAAACATAGAACCAATAATAAAATACTAAGAATTGCAAAAACTAAGAAAATTTTATTAGATACTAACAAAAAAGAAAACTAAAATATTTCGGACAGTTAATTAGAAAAAAGTTTAACTGGGAAAAAATATGAAAATGGAGGAAAGAAAATACGTGAATAGATGTTCTCAAGAATGAAATAGACGTAAGATACAGTGAATCATAAGAAAAACAAGGACCTAGGCTGTGATCTTGGCATTCAAATGATGAGGGCGGACGATAAGCAGGTGATGATAATGATGGTGATGATGATGATGACGACGACGACATAACTGAACCGAAAATTCGGTTTCACTCCTTGCAAGCCGAGACTGAGATGTGTTTTCAATGTTATTGTGAAATCAATGCAAGTTCATTTGTTGAATTATTGCACGTGAAAAATCCGGACGCCAAAATATTCTACTTCTTCATTCTAAAAAGGAAAAGTGTTAGACAAAGTTCAGCAATATATAAATGATAAAATAAGTTATTTAGGGCTCTCGTTTTGAATAATTAATTTGTATATGTTGTGTCGACGCCTCCAAGCGAAGAAGGAGGCTCGACCTAGACATATAAATAAAGGTAGTCTGACCGTGGTAGGAGTGGACTAACAGTGGACTGATAGTGGACTGACAGTGGACTGACTATTGAGTAGCTGCCGTGTAGCGGTTGAGTAGAGATCATCCGAAGGTGCTAGATAGCAGTAGCTTGAGACATAACAGTATATTTTCTCTCTGGTCAGTCGCTGAAAAGCCCCTGAAAAACTGTTTTCTGATGTACTTAACTTATATAATAAGCTGATTATATAATAAACCAATTATAAACTTATATAATAAACTAATTAAAGAATAATTTCTTGCATACAGGTTCACAGTTTTCTTTATTCGAACAATAGTTAAGATAATTTTGGTGTCTTTGCGAGAGTTGGTTGTTTGATCCCAGCTAAACAATGATATATCGATGTATAATCATAATTTACACGTACCAGCCGTTTAAGAAACAATTCTTATGTACTTCCATTATTATAAAGTCAAATATTTCTATGAAAATGTAAGATCAATTGAATCGGTTCTATTTCAAGTGTGTACATATTTCATTGATCCCAAAAGAAGAACAAGGAAGATCAAAATGGGAATCATTTGAACAAAAGTGTAACGTAACGAAAGAAATTAATGTAATTCCATTAAACTATACTGCATCGTTTCTATAGTGATTCTATCACTAGACTGCATGAGGGTATGAAAGCTTAATGTAAACAAATAGGAAGTCACTTAGAGGTGTCTTTAAAAAATAAATTTTCACAATATATCTACTACCCAAATCGTAAACTAAATATGTCAAAACCATGTGTTAGGATTTTAGATGATTTCTACACACGAAGTTTTTATGTTTCCACTGACAATTTTATGAAATGTACTGTCATTCAGTTTTTATGACGGGCAAAGTTTGATGTAAATGTCAAAAGAAATTTGAAAGATGGATTTTGATATTTACATTAAATTATGGTTAGTTTGTTTAGTACCTGCAGTTTCCTTAAATGTTTTTGTTTAATTGTTTTCTATGTCTTTATACAATTTTTGGGCTTATATTTTGTTATATTTAAAATATCCCTGCCATTAAAAGAAAAGAGCACTTAAATTTGGTTGTCTGTTCAGCTGCTAACACCTCTTAATCGAGTTTTTATCATACGAGACAGTGAGAAATACATACATACATATACATACACACACATACACCGCTACATACATACATATATACATACATACATACATCATACATACATACTTACATACATACATATATGTTCATATGGATGTGAGCGAGCATGTCATATACATATATATACATATATACATATATATATATATATATATATATATATATATATATATATATATATATATATATATATATATATATATATTGTCCTCGTGTTGTGATTATTCCAATGAACATTTCTCTAAGGAGGCTTAAATAAATAGAAACAAGTTAAGTAAGATGTTTGAAATATCGACGAATAAGAAGCAAAATATTCGGAATTATATTTAGAAATCTCATGCAATGTTTCACGTGACAAGAAAGGATGATTCCATTTCACGTGTTATGGAGATAGGAATAAAATGTATCTTTTTCAAGCACCGATATTTTAGTATATGCGGATTTTTGGCACTATCCTGTAAATTTACGTTAGAAATTCTTTGTTTAACCCGGGACAAAAAAAAAATGTTTAAGTATTTTGTATATTTAGCTCTTTTATACTACCATATTTAATTGAAAATTAAAGCCAACGGCATACGTGACCACAAATGTAATGGCCTGTCATGAACCAAATAAACATAAAATTGTCGTATAAAATCTTAGGTGGAGGCGTTTAAATGAAGGACCTGAATTCTGTAATATATGGGCTTACAGGCCTTCTAATGAGTGATGTTGAATATAGACCAACAGAAGAACATCTGTAAGCATATGACGTTTGTGCAACTGAACCACTATTATACATATTACTTACAATACTTCCCATATTTAAGTTTATAACGTGACATATCATATTCATTTAGAAGCTGTCAGAATAGTCTGCGAAATGCTTAGCTACATTTTGTCCATTTTCACGTTCATGAAATTCCGCAGGGGTTGATATTGCGTTTCATTCTTTCGGGGCGGATAGATTGAAGTACCCTTTGAATCCCAGCATCAATGTAATAAATTTAGCCTCTCCCTCGTAATTGCTATCTTGTGACAACTATTGAAATCAATATTATATCCATTTCTTCTTTAGAAATAAAAAGGATGATAGTACAATTCTGACAACAAACGTCGATAAGTAGAATTTCCGTTTATTCAAATTCAACCTGCGTAAAAATAATTTATATGCAATATAATTATATTCAAACCCTATCAATGTGAGCAATACAGCTTTTAACCATTTATGTGAAATAACCTAAGATTTACGTTCATCTTGTTTGTGAAATAATACGAATAAACTGATTTTGAGGTGAATTTCACTTATTTATATGTAAGAAGCAACGAACTATGTAAGTCCTTATTGCATTTTAACAGTTGGTTAGACCTAATGAGAAAAATGTAGGATCAAATTAGTTTCGATTTTCAACATCTCATTTTTACTCTTTGTCTATATCAAGGGTGCAGAATTCTGGTTATATTTGCTTTTGCATACACCTGTACGTTATTTGAAAAAGATGTGGATAAAACGCATTTTCAGGTCCAACATGTAGGTATTGTTAATTGATACATGAAAACATATTTGTATAGAGTTACTGACTGGTATACATAAACATTTTGGCCATAAAATTATTTACAATATTGTGTCAATGTATGACCAGGTTTTCGTTTCTCTAACCTCTTTTACTCAAATTCTAAAATCCGTTTCTAAACACTTAAAATAGTCCGACTCCAGCAACATTGTATCATATTTGCTCATTTTGCGTCATTTTAATTCAATCTATTCGGTTTCTCCTGTTTTCTAAGTTCGCTGATTAAAAAAAAAAATGTTCCACCATTGTTTTCTAATGATTCTAATTCGATGAGTGTCAATGTTTTCTTTTGATCTTTCGTGTGTTACGCTTTAACATTACATTTGTTTCTATGGTATCTTACTTTACGTTGCTGTTTACTTCTGCTTAAGCTGACATTGCATGTTTTTCTTTGTAATTAGTGTTAGTTTGTTTATTGTTTGATTTCTCTTTGAAATAAACGACAATGTCAACTTTTTAAAACTTTCCTAAATTAGATATTAGAACAACATATTTGTAACATGGTTCTGTCGTACTCTTCACGTCAATCGCGCAATCAAACACTCAAACATGCAGTAATTTCTTTTAGTTAGGTTTTAATTCTCCATACATTAAAAGCAATTACATTCCATCGCTAACTTGCTGGTGTTACATTTCTTCATATAGTCTATTATAATATATTGATTATTTTGGACAGCAAATCTTGGAGTAGAATTCCTGGTTCGAAATGTGTTTGCATATATGTAACTTTAGCGAAATATTTAATTAGCAAAATATTTTTAAAATATATGGGGTGTAGTTAACAGAAATATTTCGTTGTTAGAGTGTATATTTATTATAAGTCTAAACAGAAAATAGACGTGAGGTACTGAATATCAAAATATATTTAGACGTAAGTCCATTTCCTTTTCATTTCTTTCATTTCTTTTGCATTTCATTAAAAACAGAACAAGCATCAACACACAAAAACCAATTCATTAGGTGTTGAATTCTGTATTTCAATGCTATGATGGCTTAAATCCATATTAGATAATAAATAATGATAATTTTCGGAACTCCTATATCAAGAGTGAAAATTTTCAGTCCATATCTTTACTCTTCATTTCAGTGGACTTCAAATATACATTCAGTAAATTTATATTCTACCGTTCGAATAGAATATCCGAAATATTATAATACTTATTAACAATTACAAAAGAAAACCTATGAGATGTATATTGGGGAAATACATACTTACGTATATACGGATGACACTTTGGATTTGATACGTTACGGGTCTAACGCCGATAAAACTAATTCCCGTATAGTAATATAGGTGTCAATCTGTTTGAGTTTTTAAAGCGTAGAACAAACTGTCTAGTGTTAATCCGGCTTTCTGGTGGCTATGTCTAAATTCTATGTCAACAGTTCATCTTTCAGGGTCGAAAATATAAAGTTCTTGTTCACTGCGGTAGTTTGATGGAATCGATAGATGTCTTGCCGTACATACTGTAGCTCTTTGGTCTTTTGCGTTCTTGGATGGCAGTCTTGCGCGCCGCCCAATATGACTCCACTACGTAGTCGAAATATGAATTAAGTAGAGTTTACTCTGTTGTAAGCATTCATACCAGTGTTTTTTTTTTAACTTTCTTTTTCTTTTAACAGTCTTAGGGTTTCTGAGAAAGTAAAGATGTTATAGACGTTGCCTTCTCTTACTAGACGCAGTGATAAAAACAGGAAATGATAAACAATCGTTCCCGAAACAACTGAAATTGGCTTGCTTCTTACCAAACGAAATGATTATCCTATAACATGTTAATCCCATCAAGAAAATAACAAGTAATCTTAGTTTGTGTGTTTGTACAACATATTACAGAAACAAAAGCTAACTGAATGACCCCAGAATTTACTAGCGAGACTCAAATGTAAGCCGAAAGTTATTTACAGTTCTTTCACAAGCAAACTCCATGAACTTGAACAATGCAAGCAACAGAACAAAATTCGAGTAATCATTACGTATTGGAAACGATAGAACGTTTTGCTATTGTTCAAATCTATCGAATGCTTCTCAGTAAAATTAGCAATCGATTGTGTTTACAAACAAATATTCGATTTAGAAACGGTGTTTGTCTTTCTTTTTTGGATATATATGTGTGTGTGTAAGCGTGTAACTACAGGTCTGTTGTTGTGTATATGTGCGTGTGAATATGTATGCAATGATTGTTATTCGGTGAAGTTTACAATGTCTGTTCAGTATAAAAGCTAGTTGATAAATGTAATTTGGTGCTTTGGATGCAAAGCTAAATGCTTTTGTTTAGAAATGTAAAAATAAGGAATAAAAGAAATCTTACAAGCTTTCAATTCTTAAATTCTGTTCTTTTTTACTTTTCTTCTTTGATCTGTCTTTTTATCGTCGCCGAACAGTATATATCTCTTTATCATTTACGGACTGTTTTCCTTCTCTCATTCTCTCGCTTCTCTCTCTCTCTCTCTCTCTCTCTCTCTCTCTCTCTCTCGCTATATGTATTATATATATATATATATATATATATATATATATATATATATATATATATATATATATATATATATATATATATATATATATACATATATACACACAGACACACACGTATGTGTGTATCTGTATTCCTTGTGAATGAGAACGTTTGAATATTACCAGCTTAAAAGAATTCTAAATATAAAGAAAATGCATACATACAGACATTCATATGCTAAGATATAAAAACACATTGTACATGCATACATTAAATTGCAACGGTGAATAAAGAGATGAAGAATCTCATACATGAAGACAGAGACGTTTATATACTTATATATTGATTTAATTGCGTATGTGTACGTGTTTATATATATATATATATATATATATATATATATATATATGTATGTATG
>NC_142942.1:3395000-3420000 GCF_046866305.1 Octopus bimaculoides | reverse complement strand
GACGAATGCCTTATGAGTGGATTTGGTAGATGGAAACTGAAAGAAGCCCGTCGTATATATATATATATATATATATATATATATATATATATATATATATATATATATGTATGTATGTTTGTGTATATGATTGGATGTATTGTGTTTGCCCACCAAAATCGCTTGACAACAGATGCTGGTGTGTTTACGTCCCCGTAACCTAGCGGTTCGGCAAAAGAACCGATAGAATATGTACCAGGCTTACAAAGAATATGTCCTGCGGTTGATTTGCTCAACTAAAGGCAGTGCTCCAGCATGGACGCAGTCAAATGACTGAAACAAATAAATCATACACACACACACACACACGCATACACACACATACACACACACACACAGACACATACACACACACACACACACACACACACACACACACACACACACATATATATATATATGTATAGGTTATCAGAGGTAATGGTGTCACGAAGACCCGAAGATGTCAGGTTAAGCTCCAGGTTTGGTGATTATACGAATAAGGAGTCCAACGTAGGTAGATACTTCCGTGAAGAAACATCTACGGAAATGCCAGACCCGAGGATTTACAATGCACATCAAAGCAACACAGCGGAAGACGGGCAACCTTAGAATCTCGGAGGCCATCCTCATACACCAAAAAACACCTAAGAATAACAACAGAAGAAAGTTACAGGAAGCTAGCTGGTTGTTATAGCAATACCTTTCCGCGCATGTCCACTCCACACACGCTCACACATGGACATCGGCAACATTCGTTTATTTTCTTGAAAATGGCGTAATAACCAAGAAATAGTGAATACAAGATGAGTGTACATTAATTCATATTTTGGTTTTCTTGTGATTTACATTGCATTACTTCTAGCCTTACCCACGAACCTTTATACAATATATATATGTATATATATTCCCCCCTACCACTGTGCCTCTGTTATTTACACGTGACTACAGGCTGTTTCAATCGTCTCTTTATTTTCTGGACTAGACGTTTTTCCGGGTTGGATATCAGTTTTCTCGGCTCCCAACGTTTTTTCTTCTACATTTTCCTTCTACTATTTTGTTCTCTTCAGATTATTCTATTCTACTATTTTCTTCTCTTCTATTATTTTATTTCGTTGACAAAACTTTTTCCAGGCGTTACTCAATACAATTCGTCTTCGCATGATGGCCCTTAATGTTTGTATTTGTGGATTGTTAACTATATACGTCCACTCTATCATTGTTTGTTCGTTCGAAGCTTTAACTCTCCACGAACTATATATCTTTCAAAATTTCTGGATGCTGTTGTCTTTAAAGGCATGAACTCAGAGCAATAGACAGTACGACAACTGATGAGAAGTTAACTTCTAGTTGTATTTTGTCCTATACTTTTCTCTCGTGTATTTACGTAATTTTTTCTCGTTGGTGATGTCCCGTACTTATTATTGTGTATGTTTTTGGTATTTTGTTCTGTACTTATTTATTGTGTGTTTGCGTATTTTTCACTCGCTGGTGATGTCCTATACACAATGTGGATTTTTCATCTCATATATATATATATATATATATATATATATATATATATATATATATATATATATATATATATATATATGTATATATTATATAAATATATATATAAATATATAATCCAAAAACGAAATCTATATTTTATATATGTATTTATAAATATGTATGCACACACACACACACATATATATATATATGTATAGTTGTGCGTGTGAAGTGTTTGTGTGTGTGTATGTGCATATTCATTTATATATGATTATGCTTCCCACACAAACTTATACACAAATTATGGCGCGTCCACGACAGCTGTGTAGAAAACATTTAAATCGGCTTAACGGTTTCTTCTACAATTATGCCGTTTCCTTCAGCCTGAATGTAAAACTCGTTTATTTTTTTTTATGTTAGAAGGAAGTGAAATACATTTTACTTACCAATGTATCATTATTCTAACTATGTCTCAAAATATACCTTCCTCCAAGTAGAATTCTGAAAGCAGCATCACAAATTAAATCATTTATGACACCACTACTATTTTGATACCGGTACAAGCAGCATAAAAAAACACTTGGATAAATTATTGAAGAAGGCGTAAAAACACTTCTCACATTAGTTGAAAAGGACCTTTAAATCAAAATTTATTTTTGTGCTGTGAAATAGCCCTTGATTATCCTTGACGGTACTCTTTGAAATGGCTACAAATTCCTGGATGAAGTTAAAACAAACTTAATTTTACGGTTAAAGAGCTCCTAATTCATGCATTTTCCATTGAAAAAATATCTAATTCTTGTGATGCTAACCGATTTTTAAAAACGCTGTGAATCGGCCAAAATATTCTATGCAATTGATAAAAAATAGTGTACAAATGCCAGTGCTGCTGTCACTAAAAAAACATATGTTGCCGTATGTAAACGATTCTAGAGGAACGAATATGGAATGTATTCAATTTAGAAAGACTTTGAAATTACAGCTTCCAAACGACGTTTCTCCAAATCTTAGACTATCGTTGGGCGACATGCCATTCCTATCAAGATGAAAGAAAAAGCAAACTGCTGTCATATTGGTTTCAAATTTTGGTAGAAGGCAATCATGTTAGGGGCAGGCAATAATCGATAACATTCAATTGGTACGTATTTTATCGACTCCGAAAAGGACGAAAGGCATAGTCGACCATGAAAAGCCAGACGAAATGCTGCTAAACATATTACCCGCCGTGGTCACGATTCTGCTATATAACCACTTTTAACTGCTTTCATATTGTAAGTTATCGATGATATTGCTGTATTGCACTTGAAATTATGTAATGTTAGTTAATGGAAATTAATACTTTAATATTCACAGCTGCTACATTTCTTAAAGAAGACCTAGGGAAAATCTGGTCTATACGCATGAATGAAATTACTCAAAGGAAGCAACCTAGATAGAACACTGTTCTTGCAGTAAGCTTCATGAATCTGCACTGCCATATTGGTTGGCTCATCAAAATAATAAAATGTAATGGAAGAGAGGAGTCACACCTCACCGATTACATCTTATGCAAACAATTATCAAACATGTATATGGAAAAAATTCCTGCCAAACTCTTGCGGGAATACTCGTAGTTACACTAAAGCACTAAGGACGCTGATTGAAAACTTCGTTATCTGTAAAAATCACGCTTTTGCTTCCAATCCACGGATATAATACCGGGAAATGGTGAAAGGAAACATTACTTTTGCATTAAAAGGGAAATCAAGCAAAATAACCCATCCATAAATAAAAGTATTTGACAACCATCGCGATATATCAACTAGCGTATGACTGAGAGATAACAGTTTCCTAAAAGGACCCGTTCTCAACTTCCGCCAAGTACTCAAGGGAGCTTCAGAACCGAGCGCATGCGGAAGATCTTCGAACATCACCTTCGTCTTCGCCGTCATCTGAAACTTGGTGTTTCAGTCAGAACGGCTGTCTTTTTTAACCACAACACAGAGGGAGTAATCCATGAGATTACAATGGGTGGGATCAGGAGCCTACAAATTAGGGCTAATCTTGTAGAAATTGTTCGACAAACACTTCTTCCTCTTTCCAGAGGTATAGCAAGGAGTACAACCTTGCTGTCACACATATGGCCTTCCGCCAGTAATCTTCCTTGACCAGGGTTTTTGCACAATATCCAGCAGTTTCACATATAGCCCTGTGAATTGAGCCGAAGGCCCTGTTCAAAGTTATTGAGATTATTTCTGGCGTCCACACATTTTTAGAAATACTGTCGTGAACCTTACCTCTGGCCACGGTTTTGTCGTCTACAGTGCTATTGTTATGATTTACAGCCTGTATTGTATTTACAGATTGTTGAGCAGCAGCCATGATGTCGGTTTTTTTATTGCTGGCGTGAATTATGATACAGGTAACTCTTTTTCAATATTCACATGGCTTCTAATTCTCCATGTTAGCTATTTTTTTTTTATGACTACGACTTTAACCTCTATCATCTTCAACACTGTTGATTTTTCACCAATACCTCAAGTTATTCCTGTAAAAAAAAAAAAAACAGGAGACATTAATAAAATCTGTCACATTTTACTAGATGATTATATGTGTACAGATAGGAAAAAATAGGCATTCGGACATGCAACTCAGACACATAAGACATTGGAGAAGCAGATGAATTTATAGGTATGCACACACCCACACACGCACACAAAAATACACATGCCCATCACATGCATAAAGGCATACGTACATACACATGCACATACATATATGCATTCAAACATACATACGCATATAAAAACATGCATACATATATACTTACATGCATATGCATGAGTTTTTAATTTAAAGTAGCTGGAATGTCTTCTTGAAGTACTTTTATACAAGATGTATGATTTAACGAAGCAAAAGATTACAGCAGCAAGCTATAACCATACAAATTATACCTTTACATATAGCTATCCATATTTCCTTTTATCTTAAAATGTCATATAGCATACTTTGATGGTTAAGACGACCTACACGTGTTTCCAAAGAACAGATTATGGGTTGCTGCATATGCAGTTTGGTTCAAACCAAACTGTATTCAGTTAGTTTTTTTTTGTCGATTACGGTTCAGTGGGAAAGGACGAGATTTTGCTTTGAATCCGAAATCTGATCTGTTTGTAATCTTATGTGGTGGACTTCAGCTTCACACCAGTTGTTGGCCTAAGTCAGGATTCTATCTAGTTGGGTCAAAGTTTATGTTTTGGCAGGCTTCTTTGTGTATTATAGTATACGGGTACTTAATAAGGTTACTTTCAGGTATAGTTTTCGTAATGTAATTCAGATATTTTCGTGAATGTGTTATTTATTACGATGGGTATTAGAAAGGAAAAAGGAATACATACTAGGTTGTTTAAGAAAAGGGCATATACTCAGGGATTTTACGATATATGCTTCTATGATTCCTTTCTTACCCACCTGTGGGTAGAATATATATATATATATATATATATATATATATATATATGTATATATATAATCATAAATATACAGGGATTAGCATTGAGTTGCTTCTCCAACATACTGAAAATTTAGAAATAGCAGTCAAAGAACTACTGATTCTAAACTACAAATTTTTCTCTAAACGGATGGCGTTTAGAGAAAAATTTGTAGTTTAGAATCAGTAGTTCTTTGACTGCTATTTCTAAATTTTCAGTATGTTGGAGAAGCAACTCAATGCTAATCCCTGTATATTTATGATGATAAATGGTTTTACCGATAAAGGTTTTTTCATACTGAACTACTTGGCAAAATTGTTAATTATTAATTCTATTATTAATTGACGATTCCCTGTCCTTATTCTTGTATATATATATATATATATATATATATATATATATATAAAGTTCAATAATGATATAGGAGTCAGTGTGACAGGGAACCTGCTTACATACAGTAATCTATATTTAGTCAATTTTCTGACATCGTTTGACAGTCAGACAATTAAAATGGAATTGGCACAAAGATAGACGGTTTATCACCAAATCTCCCAAAACTTGAAAAGGGGCACACATGTTACATCAAACTATATATTAATCCAACGCACTTCACATAATTAATAACTTTAACGATTATTCGTACTTCTGAAAACCAGAGAAAAGAAACAATTGTAGACGCTTAACAATTTGCTATATTTGTAACTGAGATCAGAATTCTTAAAAATGACTTTTATCAAAAGCGATTGGAGCTTCAGAAATCTATGAAATACTTGTAAATAATGACATGAAAATGATACATATATTTTTGATACCCTAATGAGTTTCATGCAGAGAGTAATGCAGAAGTATTCGATTGAGTTATTATAAACTGTGAACATTCTTAATACTTGCTAATACATTGAGGAATGTGAATATAAATACAATGATATTACCTAAAATAGTACTTCAAATAAAATTTGTTATTTTACTTAAAAAAATATTTCTCGTAAATTTTAAAACTAGACAAGTATTTATATAACCTTATATCAACAAGTAGTGTGATGAATTATTTATCAAAAAGACTGCAATTCTAACAGGATGAAGAGAGTATAATATACATGCAAATTTGACTGAATGTAAGTGATAAATATATTTCCGATTACCCTTGCAAACAAGAAATTTATTTTTGGTAGCACTATGTTGATTACAATGCTGTAAAAACTATGAATTTACTTGGTTCTATTAACCATAACGTTTCACCATTATTTTCTAAAAGTGCTGGAATAAACTTTATATAGCACTCCGTTAAATCTACCGTTTTAAAATTGAAATTTTAAATTGAAATATAAGTTTGTATTCTTGTGATTAGTTTTCCTCTGAATGTAATGAAAAGTTGTATGTTTCTGGCGTAGCATATTTCGGGGAACATCATTTTAAGTATTTAACTAAAAGTTAAGGAAACATTTAATATGTCAATCCTACATTTTCTCACTTTCTATACCACATATTTTCTTTCAGTTTTCATCCAGTTTTGTTTTTATACATGCAAATATGTCGGTTTGCTCGTTTGTGTTTGTTCGTCTGTGTGACTGTACATATATCTATGCAAACGCGTACGTATGAATATAAAGTCGAAAAATCACAACTATGAACGCCCACATCCAAATGTCATCTGAGGAATGAAAGACACCAACTGATAAACGGCGATACATGATTTCGGCAAAACTCTCCTGGCGTCGGTTTTTCAATAAACTTATAACAAATTGTGCTTCAGAATGTAGTGAAGATTGGACAATGCGTAAATATTTTGACAACAAGAGAGGCAGACAATAAGTATAATAAATATACGAAAAATTTGGTGCGACAAATACTTGATGCATAAAGTAATTGTTATTTGTTAAGACAAACACAATGCAAAGGAATGTGCCAAAGTATTTTAAATAGTGAACTAAGTAACTTAATGTCAAAGTGACAATTTGATATTAAGCCCGCTTTTGGGAGAATAACGAACATAAACAAGCATATTAGTGAATCCAGGTAATGCTAACTGGGGAAATAGATTATTAGAAATTAATCTTTAACTGAAAATACATATAGTGCGAAATAAAGTTGCAAAGACCGAAGTGAAGTCCAAAAGGAAAGAAACATGCGAATGTAGACGTTTGTAGATTTAATATAGGAAAGAGATCATGCAACTTAGAGGGCGATTCTAGGAATTAAAAACTAACTGATGGAAGGGTTAAGTTAGAACAATCAGAAAAGAGTAGGAGAGAGAACGAGTGATGGAGAACAAAAAAGGGAGAATGAGAGTGAGACAAAATAGTTTGAGAACGAGACAAAAGGAAGCGAAAGGTGCAAGCGAGACAGTGACTGAGGAATATATAAAAGCATATTCCTGTGGCCTTAGAATCAAAGAGAAAATACAAGTTGAAGGAAATAAAGAAAAAAAGCTGACATAACAAAGAGGTCACAGACATCGACACCGACCTCATGAAAATACACGTTGGGTGACGACAATAGAAACTGCACTAGTTCTGCAACAAAACCGTTCGCTCCTTGTGTGTGTGTGTGTGTGTTTATCTGTCTGTCTGCCTGTGTACAGACACAGACTATCACAAACATATGTATCTTCTTGATATGTGTATATATATATATATATATATATATATATATATATATATATATCTTCAAAACTTTATATCCTACATTACCAGCACGTATTGTCAAAACGCTGAATGCTGCGGTATCCGTGTTGAGAGGACCCGTACGGTGCTAAGACCATAGACGTATCGCGTAGCGGATGGAAATCGAATGGCATCGGCACCAAAACTGCCAGATCACGTGATTTCCGCGTGATTTCCACGTTCTACGCTTCTTCGGTGGCTTGCCTTCAGTTGCTGCATATCGCCAGTGGTCTTGTTCGTGAGAAATGTATTACATATGTTGACCTGCTATTCAGTATTTTTGTGTGTATGAAGTTTACAGCATCTCAGTAATTTCCATTAAACAGCTTGTGGCAGTTATTTTAGTGCTATTCTTGGCCGTTACGACTCGACACCTGGATGTTGATGCCTTATTTACAAACAGCAGGATGTTGATGACAACTTCACATATCTTTTTTTTTTTTTAATCTTGATACACTGAAAAGCTTTTGATCTTGTGTGAAGAAAACATCATGTATGGCAACATCCAAAGATGTACTTCAGCATAGATAAAAAGAAGAGGCCTAGCTACTAAACAAGAAAACAGTGAGCATTGTGTATACTTTTATTTCATTGCAAAAGATGGCTAATTCTGAAAAAGAGACATCATTCTGCAGCAAGCCGTTCCTCTCTCTATGGAATGAATGAAGTCTTGGAAAGGCTAGGATCATTACTCACTAGGTTTATGCATGCAAGGCTACATGTACTTGCACACAAGGAAACATACATAAATACATACATATACAGATATATTCATAAATATACAAGCATACGCACATGCACACACACACACACACACACACACACACACACACACACACACACACACACACACACATATATATATATATATATATATATATATATATATATATATATATATATCGGTCCAATCATTATGTGAGCCAATCGAACACGTTCTCGCTGCCATAATTTCAAGATAAATGCAAAACATCTTGTTTATCTATATATATAAAAATGACAATGTATGTCTGTCTGTCTGTGTGTGTGTGTGTGTGTGAATCCCTAAAACTCGAGAACTACGCAACCAATTTCATTCAAATTTTACACATGCCTTACTTAGGTTTCTAGTTGTGTCTATTCAAAAAATTTTTTAAACTTCTTGCAGTGTTCGAGCCCATGGCAACATAATATCTCCTCCACTATTTAAGTATTATGTGTCAAAAGTGAAACAAAAACACTCATGTCAAATACTTTCACTTTAAAAATGAAACTATTCCACTAACTGAAACAATCACATTTCGATACTGTAATGACAGATACTTTCAGAGAGAGAGAGAAAGAGAGAAAGAGAGAGAGAGAGAAAGAGAGAGAGAGAGAAAGAGATAGAGAGATGTATATGTACACGTATATGTATAGATATATATAGAGAGAGAGAAAGAGAGAGAGAGAGAGAGAGATGTATATGTATACATATAGATGTATATGTACACGTATATGTATATATATATATATATATATATATATATATATATATATATATATATAGATAAATATAGATCTATATGCATACATGTATATGTATACATATGTGTAGATGTATATATATATAGATGTACATGTAATATGTACACATATATACATATATATATACATGCATACAGGTATCTATACATATATATGCCCATCACACACATACACATGCACACAAACACACACATTAGTCATTTGTTTTCTTATCCAAAACTACGTCAAAAGTACTGAATGGATCTTTATGAAATTTGGAAATTATATTCTATGCATAACGGCCATAACTCACATGAAAATTCATATGTTTTTGATGTTGATGACATTCTAACCCGAACATAACAGATGAGCATTATTTGTAATTCAACAGTACAACAGTGTAAGACTACCCTTTCAGATATACTTACATTGTGATTTCTGCAATGTGGTTCATAAATTGTCAAGTAAATGAGACGCATCTTGCCTCCATTGATTCACTTGCAAAGTGTTGAGTAAAATTATTTCGTTGAGTAGACCTCCTTTGAATCTTTTTTATTATCACTGCGACACACATAGTCCCCAGTTGGTAACATTGATTTCAAGGCCTTCTCAGATGAGAGACTGGTTGTTCTAAGATTTTTATCGATTGTAGATTTTGCCTGCACAGTTACCTATCGACTTTTGTCATGTCCATAAACAAATCTGAGGGTCAAACACTGTCTGTAGCTGGTCTTCTCTGGGAAGAGCCCTGCTTCTCACATGGAGAACTGTATGTTGGCTGCTCAAGAGTGGGCAGCAAAAAAAAACCTATTTGCATATGCTCCACAAGGGAAAACAAGGAACATTGTTTACAACGAGGTGTTATAATCACAACAGCAAGAAAGTATGTACATGATCACCTTCTTTTACGAAACTTCATTGACTTTCATATATTTATATTGATATACATATATATACGTGTGTTTGGGTGCGTGTGTGTGTGTGTATACATCTCTATATATAAAGCTGATGCGTAGTCTAGACGGCGTTTTTAGATTTCATTATTCTCTTTAACCCGGGCAACGCCGGGTATTTCTGCTAGTGTATTAATAACACAAGAATTTTGGTTTCCCAATAAACGGTATATTTAAAATTTCATATAGGTGAAAGAAAAGAACAGGAAAATCTGGGCCTCAGCGGGGCGGAATATTAAGGGTAAATATTCTACTTTATATGTTACTGTATGTAATATAATATTTTACGAAAAGTAAAATACTCACACATCCACACCAGGCATAAAGGTATAGAAACCGCACACAAACAAATATAAACCACGCACACCCTCGTTTGCACACTTACAAGCACATACACTCACACACACGTGTGCACATATATACACACTCACACACATATGCATATGTAAAACACTTTATTTGTGCATATTTGTTTACATAGACACAATGATGCAAAGAAACAAATAAAATTATGCGTTCGAAATACTAAATATATATCCATGTATACATATAAACAGAGAAAATGCAAAAGCTGAAAATTTTCTGATGATGAATATTCTTGTATAAATATATATATATATATATATCCGGTCATCACCATGATCGACCGCTATCCACTCAGCTTTTTTTATTATTCTCTCTGTGTTTATTTTCTCGTGCAACTTTCTGTTGAAGAGCGTAGACTTACGTAAAGGACTTTCTCACCTTTCCGACCGTTAAACTAATACACCTGTGTGTAGTTTACACACCTGTTTTCGTATTTTGTTTTGTTTTTTGTTTTGTAAATTCTAACTATATATATTTATATATTAACAGAGCAAACTTACACAGAGTGGAAAAACATCCGATAGATGTTTCTGGAGGCTCAGAGTCATTTCATAAAGTTGGCAGATGTAGTTCACAAAAATATGTAACTAGTAATGGAAGTGTATATACATTGGATAGATCCGGCCTCTGCCTTTAGAGTAGAGAGATAAAAATCTGACAGTTCCGATAATGATACATGGAAATTTAAAGGTAGAATGGGTGAAGAGGATGGTAAGAAGTTGTGTACAGAAGAAATAGAAAGTTGGATGGGGGGGGGGGTGAGGAGGTTTGAAGGAAGGGAGGGCAAGAAGAGACAAGAGAGTCAGTTTAAGAAGATGGAAGGGAAGAGTGATCAGGACAATGAGAGTGGTTGTAGAAAAGGAGAGGTAGGAGGTAATTGTGACCTGTGGGATGGGTAGTATTTGAAGAGTAGTCCTTGTTGTTATAAATCGATGCCAAAATTTAGGGATGGTAAAGCTATAAAACTAAGGCAAATCGAGATACTCAGAAAAAAAGGGGAAAGGATGCAGTTAAAGATGCTAGTATGTGGTGAAGGAAGAATTGGAAGAATGAAGGTGGGTTGGCGGTAGAGGGAGAGTACTGAGGAATGTACAAGTGTATGAGAGTAACGAGAGGAAGGTGGACAGAGAGGGAGACAGGGATGGATAAAATTGGTAGCACAGTTGTAGGTAATACTAAGTAGTTATGGTTTAAGGGAAGTTAGAGCGAGGTGGGGAAAAATTCAAAATATGATGATGGGATGGCTGCAACTGGAAATGTGCTTGTTAAGAAGAAGGTACAAAGGTAACCTTAAAAAGGAACGTTAGATCTTAGTCGGGCTAGCAACATACCCCTTCCGCAAATACCACCCTTTCTGCTAAAGATTTCTTCACCACTCCATCTTTAAATTTCCTTACGTCATGATCTGAAATGTCAGATTTTCACCTCTCCATCCTGATGACAGAGGCCGAATCTATCCTATGTTTATTTAATTTCATTACTGGCTGCATATTTGGGTGAACTACATTTGTTAACATTACGAAGACGCTCCGAACCTCCAGAAACAGCTGTCGAGCCTTGTCTCTTTAATTTTCTGTGTCTTTCTACTCTGTTTGCTCTGTTAATTTATGAATATTCATATATTTATACTTGAATATTCATCGTCTGAAAATATTCAGTCTTGACTTTCTCCCTATTTTCATGCAGTATAAATGTATATATATATTTTGCATACCAAACCCAAGCAATTTTATTTGCTTATTCACATAATTATCTCCATATCCGCTCGCCTGGATTCGTCTTATTGCCACTTTTTTACACTGCGGATTTGGTCGTCTATAAAGGCTTCGGAATGTAACTTTTCAGCGCTACTGTTTTCTACATCTCTGGATCTTATCTGTTGACTCTATTTGTTTACATACATATGTGTTACTGTATGCGTGTGTGTATGCGCATGTCTCTTTGTATCTCTGTGTTCTGTGTGTATGTATAGTACGTGGGTGCGTTAAATGTAAACAGTGATTACAAACATAGCTGACGCATGCGCACAAATCCTCTATTCGGATTTGTTATCTCTGTTCATCTATCATAAATGATGTTATAAAATTCTCTACGAAAATCCGATAGAACCTTATATTGAGATTTTTTTAATGTTTTTGTACTATAAAATAAACATAAACTGAAAGAATACACGCGAACACAAACACACGCATACACACACACACACACACACATATATAATCGCATTCGTATATTCACACATTCGTACGCAAGTATCTATATTCTTATCGCGCTTTTAATATATTCGGTTTGCACTTGAATATTTAGATTATGTGTGTGTGCGTACGTGATTTTCTTTTTGTGCTTCCATGCCTTAAGATATGTATGAATATATATCTGTATCTATCTATTTATCTGTATAAGCCTGTATCTATCTATTTATCTGTATGACGTATATACATATACGTCATACGCACACACGCATATATACATATAGGCATGGCTGTATGGAAAGAAGCTTGCTTGCTTCTTAACTAAATGGTTTGGGGTTCAGTCCCACTGCGTGACATTTTGGGCAAATGTCTTCTTCTATAGTCTCAGGACAACCAAAGTCTTGAGGCTGGATTTGATAGACAGAACCTGAAAGAAGCCCCTCGTATACATACACGCACACACACACACACGCATATATGTATGTACAATAATAAGGGTGATTTGTTCACAATTTAGAAATATATACGTCACTAATGTGACTAAGGGCACTCGTCAGCAGCAGCACTGTTAGAAATAAGAGTTAAAACAACTCATAGCAACAAGAAGCGCCTAATCTTAATGACTGACGACGGAAAGTCAGCGTTTGATTTCTCCGATAAACTTATAAACAGACAAGGCGAGTTGAGTTTAACCCAAGGCGCTAGATGAGAGTCACTGGAGAGCATTAATATAAATGCGAAATAACTGTGATCTGGCTATGCCTAGGCACTGAGGGATCTTGCTCCATATCTGCCCAGTATTTCCCCTGTCGTGGTGCTTTTACATTTTTATATCATATGAAAGACATTTTCTTCACGGTAACTGCTGTGAATTCTCATTCAGAAGTTAAAATATGTCAGAAATATATTTTAATTAACCTAAAGTTTGTTTATTCCTAATCACTGCTTGGCCCTGGTGCTGTTGGTCGAATAGCGCAACTCAGTCACTGATTTTGAGTTTTTTTTTAGTTAAAGCTACGTCTTAGACTCTATCCAGGATTATCTCTCTGATATATTTTCCATTGAGGAACGCTAAAATGCCAAGAATGGTCGTCTGGGAATCCGAGAATGAGAGGCAATTGGGAGATATGTTGTTTTTACACTTTTTTATCATAAGAGAGACACTTTTTCTCCATGGTAATTGCAACGCCTTTAGAATTTAAAAATAAGTCGCAAACATGTTTCAACTACCCTAATGTTAATTCATTCACTGCGTGGTGCTGATGTAGTCCTTCATTTATACATACATACATTCATGCATACATACATACATACATACGTACATACATACATAGATATATACATACTTGAACACACACACACACACACATACACACACACACACACACTCACAAACACAAGTACATACATACGTACATATATAGAGACATACATCCATACATACATTTGAGTGTGGTGTATAATCATAAGGATTATAAAAATCTGGAAGAAACGAAGGACAGAAAGGATGCACCGTAGAGGTCAGACTCTTCAATAGGACTCATCTGCATACGCTCTCGTACGCGAGTGAAACGTGGACTACAACGAAGAGACAAGGAGATCAATTCGCAACGATAAAATATCCATGCTAGAAACATCATTAAGATATACGAAATGGGGTAGCAGTGGGGTCACATAATACCGAAAGTACAATTTGCGCTCGGCCGAAAATGTAGCAAGGTTGACAGATAGTAGGTGGTCTCATGCATTTGCCTAATGGTATCCAAGAGATCGGGAAAACAAAAACCTCCAGCATGAACGAAAGAATTTGGTAAATGATTTGGGCAAAGATGGAAATGAATGACGCAACCAAGCTGGGGGCAGATTGTGACAACCAGTGTTAAACAACCGCCGATAGATTCGTCGATAGTGATACAGTGATATACATACATACATACATACATACATACACACACACACACACACACACACATATATATATATATATATATATATATATATATATATATAAGAGAGAGAGAGAGTGATTGATTGATTGAAGTGATTTACACATTATATATTCACATGTATATATAAATGTATGTGTGTGTGTTTATATATATAGACACATCTATATATGTATGTATATACATAATACATACATACATGTAAGTACATCAGTAGAATACCCGTCGGTTGCTTACGTTGAATACCAGCTACATTTCATCTCTTACCCGCTGATGCAGTAGACCCCAGTAGGATATTTTACTTTCCGCACAGCCAGTTGTGGATTAAGTATTAATGTTGTGAATTAAATAATGCATTTGATTGCAATTCCTTTGGTCTCTTAGGAATTTAGGGTGTAATAATTGTTCCCATGGTCTCATTTCTGCCAAAAACTAAAGAATATCTCCACAATCTTTTTGATTTTAAATGGCCGTGCAGCTCATTTCAAAAAAGTCAGCTCTAATGCTCGCAACCAATTTGAAAGTAATATCTGTGTTCTAAAGAGATGGCTATTTAATGTAGGCATGGATTTTATTTGCTTTTGCTCTGTTTGCGATTATCAGCATCAATTTCAACCCCAAATTAACATTACTAAAGTAAAATATATCAATAGTAAATGTATTCACGACAACGTCAAATTAAACATTTAAAGCATCGCGAAATTAGAACAGCAAACCTACATTCTGTCATGAAGTGACTTGAAAGTGAAATTAGCTTGGAAGTTCAATCAATACAAACAGTACGCTGTTTAACCATTCTCAAACTCATCAAAACTCAGCATTTTGAGAGTACTATCACGACTAGAAGCGAGATTAATGCCAAAACATTATGAAAGCTGAGAAATCTTTTATGCTATGACAAGTTCAACTGAATCAATGAGGAGGGTGACTATTTATTCGACGAGCGTAAAGGAAGTTAAAATTGTGGGGAGGTAACGGATTACGTGGAAATCTTTCAAATCAGCGGCCATCATGGTCCCAGGTTTTAGAGAGAAGCCGTCTAAAAATCATCATTAATGAATGATATCATTATGGGTAGACATTAGGAAAGATATAATAGATAAGAATTTTAAGGAATTTAGATGCAACATAACATTTCCTACTAATTTAATGATAGCCAACTTCCTAGACACAACAATACTTTAGCAGGAAGCTGAATCAAAACATCATTTATGTCCATAAAAATTTGAACATACCGACGGCCGTAATTAGAAATATAGTGACCCGTATTAATCAATAAACACCTACATATGCCTCACACAATATTCCAAATTATGTCTGGCGGTTTTGGCGTATACACACACACACTCAGATATATTATATATCATATATATATATATATATATATATATATATAATATAATATAGATACACACAAAAACACATATATATATGCATATAAATATACATATATATACATATATATATATATATATATATATATATATATATATATATATATATATATATATATATGTGTATATATAAATGCATATATAAATGTATATATATATATATATATATATATATATATATATATATATATATATATATATATATATATATATATATGTATATATATGTATATATAAATGTTTATATATTTATATATATATATATATATATATATATATATATATATATATATATATATATATATATATATATATATATATATATATATATATATATATATATATATATATGTATATGTATATATGTATGTGGTATATATATATATATATATATATATATATATATATATATATATATATATATATATATATATATATATATATATATATATATATATATTCACGGAGAGAGAGAGATAGTCTTATAAATGCTTGGGTCTGAAAATGTTTATGTGCAGATATATTTATATATATACACATTCAATTTTCTTTCCCTCATGCTTGATTTACCCCTAACCTGCTGTCCACAACTACTTAACTTACCTTCCTCTATATTTGAAATTACTACTATCCCTCCAATTAGATTTTAAATTCTTGTTTGATTCACTTGTCTGTGGAACAGCAGCATAGTCGAGATGACATGTTTTCTTCTCTTACTCTTGTTTTTTGCAAACATCCTCAAAATGACTTTCTAAAATGAAATTCCATTATGCAGCTGAGGAGTACATTTTCATTGTACATTCTGTGGTATTCTCACCACATGAATAAATGGAGCTTGTACTAAACGTACGTACTGCTATAACCTATTGAATTGTTGTTGCTTATCTTGAAATATATACACATTCATATGTATGTATATATATATATATATATATATATATATATATACATGGTGCCCCCAAAAATGTATGTACATTTTAAGTAATTATAAACTAGGTCTTTATTAAAACATATTCCGTCTTCAAAATTATTTTATTGTTTTGTCAACGCCTGGATTTCAAACTGACGTCTGTTCTGGTCCAGGCAATGACAACAAGAAGCAATGGAATCGCAAACATCACGAAGCAATTCATTTGGTATTTGTGTGCATTCTCATTCAATGGCTGCTCAAATCAGCGACTTTCAGGTTTCATAGCGTAGACTTTGTCGTTTAGATATCCTCATAAAATGTCTAGTGGTGTGATGTCTGGTGAACGCAGAGAGTATTCAACAAAACCCCTTCACCCAATCCCCTTGATTGGCAAGATTTCATCAAAGAAGGATCTAACATCGGGATGGTAGTTCCGGAGTGCCCCATCCTGCTGAAAATAAAACACCTCATCTTCAAAGTCTTATTTAATGATTGGCATGAATGATTGTTGCAGCAAGTTCAAATAAACAGGAACACTCATAGTAGCGTCAAAAAAGAATGGTCCAATTAATCCTCTTGATGATAAGCCACGCAACATTGTAACTCCTCGTAATTTAACATGGTGGAACACCATTACATATTGAATCTCAGGTCCCCACTAGGTGCAGCTGAGGAAGCTAATTGAGCTATTTATTTTGAATGTGGCCTCATCACTCCTCGCAATGTATATGTGTTGGAAAATGTGCATCTTCTACACGTCGTGCCAAGTACAACTCGCAATATTGCACTCTTCTGTCTGGATCATCTTCAAATGGACTCATCGTGAAATGTAACTTTTCCATTGACAACGCTCCAAAATGCGTTGGACTGACGATTTTGAAATACCTGCCCCACGATTCACTTGTCGCACAGATTTTCATGGACTTTGGTGATACGTTTCCAGCACTTCTTACTTAGTTGGGTTGTCGATGTTCGTGGTTTTCCGGAACGCTTCTCGTGGACATTCTGAACAGTTCCTTCGGTTTGAAACTTGTCTCTAATTCGAGTGATTTTGAAACTCCCTCGTTTGAAACTCCCTCCGAAACTGTCTTTGCACTTAAACTACGTTTTCACACTTGCAGTAGCATTTTGGAAAGGATTTCTTTTGTTGAAAGTTTAGTCAGACTGCCATCATTAATTCCAAGAATAGGAAAGTCTTTCATGTTTCAAGCCTCCGGTCTTCGACTGTAAGGCTTAAGACTAAAAGAAGGAAGAGAGAACGAAAAAATGCAGTCAGGGAAATAGGTGTAGGGAATAACGGTTCAGCACACACGTGCACACACACGTGCACACACACACACACACACACACACACACACACACACACACACACACACACACACACACACCCATATATATATATATATATATATATATATATATATATCTGAGCAAACATACATATTATACATACAATACATAAACACACACACAAGCATTCACATATATATCTTCGTGTGTGTGTGTGTGTGTGTGTGTGTGTGTGTGTGTGTGTGTGTGCTTGAATGTATGCATGCATATATGTATATTTGTATGTTCGTATGACTGGATGGATCAATGGATGGCTGGATGGATATGAATTTACATACAATGGACAATACAAAAGACAACACTGCTAGTACAAAACTAAGAGATGTGGAAAGAGTGAGTAAGAGCGTAAGAACAGTTATGTATTTGCAAGTATAGGAGTGTATTCATGGCTTGAAGAAGGCATATAGTGGAGTGGTGTACTTTGCTTGAATGTGTTATATCTGCGGATGAATATTTGCGCAGTTTAGTGGGAATATGAGATGCTCGCGCGTCTTTGTGCGTGTGTCTGTGTATGCATGTGTGTGTTTGTGTGCGTATGTGTATGAGTTTGCGTCTGTATTGTGAAGTACATCTGATTAAGGTGTGGGTATGATGTGGCGGGAGCAGGCGTGAGTATAACGTAAACGGAACGTAGCATGAAGGTGAGGAGCGATTTTAAATGGAAGGACGTCTTGAATTAAAATAATAAAGCAATGACAAAATGTAGGAGTTCTACGAGAGAAGAAACGTCAAAAACTTGCAAAACACTGGTTGGACAAAAGAAAAACATTGCTATGAATCCTGTGAAGACAAGGAAAGTGTAAAACAGAAATACCTTAGATTCACATTCCTTTCCAAACTGTCCCTTTCCTGACGGCTGAAACAACGCTTCTTCCTTCAATCGGATGAGCAGTTTTACGCTACAGTAACTTCGTGTCACAAATGTCATTTTAGACAATCAAGCTCGTTGGACTGGACATTTGTAAGGTATGGTGAAATTCATACACTACGTAGTAAATGCCTAGTCGTATTATACAGCTAAAATAATTCACTCTCTTCTTATTTACCTTGGTAATACTTTCTTAGGAAGGATTTTGACACCTGTATTTTAAAGATAATCATCAGTATATTCATTAATACTGATGTATTCCAAAAACTCACCCCGAAGGGGAAGATCTTCATTAGATAAATGCATAGAAATGTAGTACCTAGTGTCTTGACCATTGATATTAGATAATGTGTCATCGATTTTAGTGAGAAATTGAAATATTCCACTAAATAGTTATGGGATGCAGGTTTAAATAAACGAGGTAAGGAATAAGACCAATGCATGACCCTGTTACCAAGAAAGGAATAGTTCTTAAGACAAACACATTCAGAGTTCTGATATTTTGGCAGCATAATACAAACTAGACCAGAAAATTTACAAGATGGGTCTCAATGGCGACTATAGTATTTGGATGAATAAGATACACGTCATACAACATGTGAGAGATCAGTCTGAGAATCAAGCTTAAACTATACAACGTCTTTATATTGTAAATAGACATACATACATCTGCACGAACATATGCAAACATGTATGTAAATATACACGCCCACATATGTAGATATTTATATTTACATATACACACACCTGATTATAGGCATATATGTGTGTGTATAAACCTATATATGTTTATATATATTTGTGCATATATATATATATATACGCTGCAATTGTTTATATATATATATATATATATATATATATATATATATATATATATATATATATATATATATATATATATATATATATCCATATATCCATATATATATGTATATATATATATATATATATATATATATATATATATATATATATATATATATATATATATATATATATATATATATATCCATATATATACATACATACATACACACACACACACACACACACACACACACATGTATATATATATATATATATATATATATATATATATATATATATATATATATATATATATATATATATATTTATAATCAGATGAATATAAATACACAGACACACACACACAGACACTCGCACGCACATAAGCATACATACGTACGCTGTCTGATTCACTTGCTTTTCTTGGATGGTGCTTATATCTTTGTCTATAATGTAAATTTTATCACCAAATTACGTCTGATATTATTATTTTTTTTTTCTACCAGATGTTAATGTGCTGATGTGTCTGACACTGGTTTCTCTTCAGATCAAAATCATTTTGATGTATTTCAAAATTCTTTAAGATATATCTTGTTTCATGCATGCAAAATATTCCTCTAACACATTTGAATATAATTATGAGGCCCAGTCATCTGTTGTATAGATCTCACTCGGGTTATTTTCCGTCAGTGGTCTGTGTTACATGCGGAAACTGGTCTGATGGTAAAAGTTTGAAATTACTTTCCAAATTAAATTTTGTTTTGTGTTATCTTTCGTTATTTTATCACTTCAGCGGACTGTAAATATTATATTGCAACTATGTATAGCAAAGCAGGAACTTTAATAAACCAGAGGTAGATGATTCAACGTAGCAATATATGATAAAGAAAATGTTCCATACTCATCATATTATTGCTATTGCGACCATTGTGTTGTTGCTGTTGCTGCTGCTACTGTGACTACTACTGGTGCTGCTACTACTACTACTACTACTACTACTACTACTATTTTTGCTGATATTCTTGTTGTTGTTGTCGTTGTTGTTGTAGTTGTTAAAGCAGCGAACTGGCAGAATAATTAGCAAGCCGGACAAAATTCTTAGCGGTATTTTCCCTGTCCTTACGTTCTGAGTTCAAATTCCGCCGAGGTTGATTTTGCCTTTCAACATTTCGGAGTCGATAAAATAAGTATCAAGTGTGCTCTGGGGTCGATGTAATCGACTAACCGCTTCCCATCAAATTTCAGGCGTTGTGTCTATAGTAGAAAAGATTATTGTTGTTGCTGCTGTTGTTGTTGTTATTATTATTATTATTATTATTATTATTATTATTATTATTATTATTATTATAATTATTATTATTATTATTATCGTTGTTATTATCATTATTATTATCATCATCATCATTATGGAGTGAGAGAGCAGTGCATCGCATCAATGCGATACTGGGGTAAAATATACGAAGCTTAATATACCCATCATGATTACCTGTCTGATAAGGGTACACTAGGCTTATACATCACAACCATATGTGTCCGACATTGTGATCTCATATCAAGATAAACAACGCATGACCTAGAGGTGGGACCCTGTTAGAATTTTCTTTAGGTTGAGTAGCTCGTCCCACTCAAAATGTCTTTGAATAAGGCTTGCTAGAGGTGAATTATTCTAACTCCAAAGAATTCCACTCAACACATGGTTAATCTATGTTAACTGAAATTTTCAAGAAGTAAAATGATAATACATTGTACCAGCAAAAGTTCTTGTAAAAATATTACATTGCATCGCGAAAGTTTCTAAATAGGCTTCGTATACCCTGATCCTTATTACTCACATAAATTGAAAAAGGGATGTTTTGTTAATACGATGGAATAGCATGCGAGGTTTGAATTTTTGATAAAGAGCTGTTTTTATTAAAATAACTAAAATATGGTGACAGGATTCTTTGGTAGCGACATGTAAGCACCCGCGGATACTGCATGGAAAATAAATTATTTGAAATGTTATTTGAAAAAAAAAATCTCCATAAATGAACCGTCCCAATAAGTGGAGGGGAGATATGGGTTTAATACATGTATCGTATTTTTTTAAATTTATATTTCACTGCATGTTTTGTAACTATACTTACGTCCACACATTACGCCTGTTTCTTGTATCTTTATCTGTAACTGTATCACCTGCATCTGTTTGCCATAAGCAAATACGTGTAGGCCAAAATACATATTTATAATTGTTGATTACGTGTATATGTAACATTTGTAAATTCTGCATCAATCTCATGCAATAAATTTCTTGGTATTTTTACTGAGCACCTTGTATTTAAGATCTCAATTGATGTCGTTTCGAAAGCATGAATTCGGTGCACAAAAGCGCAAAAAATGAGAGAAGCTGGCTGCAAAGGGTAGGAAGCGTATGGCTGAAATTATGGATCAATTTATGATACCATATACATCAGCGACATTACTGTCATCGAATAGCAATGCACCACTGCTCGGAAAAGACAGGCATGGAAATAACGACAGAAATGCCTAGCAACAACAAATGCGTGGATGCGATGAAAATTCACAACAGGTTATGACATTTTCAGTAGGGGAGGAAATTGCGAAGGACTTATCAGATGCGTGCTGTCAACAACATTTACCTATTGCTGAAAATATGGTTGTGCAACAAGTAGTCACTACCTCTACTGACCCTGCATCTTGACCACAAACTCTATCCGATGGCTTGTGTACTGATATTGTGAAATTTGGAGCTGTTCAAGTAAAAAGTACAAAAGAAAACCGCAGATTTAATCCCGACTTCTACTCTAAGATACCGGCAAATGGCGAAACTTTAGTTCGTACGTGGTGTGTATATTCAATTCAGCATGATGCAGGATATTGTTTCTGTTGCAAGCTGTTTGGTCGCAGTAAAATGAGATCAACGCTTGAAAGCGCCAGCAGTTGGCAATGTTTGAGTAAGATCTTAGAACATGAGAAATCACTCGACCATACGCAGCACATGATGAAATGGAAGGAGCTTGAATTTTGCCTTAAAATTGCCTCAACTCTTGAAAAACAGGCGATTGCTTTAGTGGAAAAGGAGAAAGCTCATTACAGCGCAGTGTTAGAACGTATCTTGGCAGTTGTTCTATTTTAGCTGAGAGGAATATAGCCTTTCGTTGTGTTTGCAATAGGCTCTACGTCCAGGATAATGGACATGTTTTTAGGCGAAGTGCAATTGCTTGCTAAGTTCGATGCCGTTTCGTCAGAACACTTGCGACATATTCAGAATGCAGAAACAGTAGCTCATTGTTTTAGGACTTGATAGTCTAAATGAATTGATATCACTCCTTTCTGACCAACAGCACGTTAGCATGCATTCGTAATGCTTCAAAAAGCAAAGATTCAAAAGCTTAGTAAGAAGCAAACGCATTAGCTGCAGAAATTGCTTCCTTCCACTTTCTTCTGTGCTTGGTAATATGGTTCGATCTGCTCATTGATATCAATAAGGTCAGCAAGGTACTTCAGCATGAAAACATGTAAATTGAATCTGCCCAGAAGCTTATCTCATCTACAGAGGCCTTGCTGCACAGCTATCGAGAAGACGGTACGTTTTTCTTATCAGCACTGAACGTCGCAACCGAATTGTGTGAAAAATTGGAGATACCGGCGGAGATGCAAAATGAAAGGAGACATCGTGTGCCATATCACTTTCGATATGAAAGTGAAGATGAACTTCGCGTTTATGCTTTACAATTTTTTTTTATTTTCATACAATCGACGTTGCTATTGTCTCCCTTGGGGAACGTTTTGACATGTTGAGCAAGAACAACGACACCCTTGCTTTACAACATTCCTTCCCTGAAACACCGGGAAAATCAGAAGCTATTGGAACATTGTGCAATTGTTTCCACTGCACTAACAATACACACCGATGATGACGTTGTTAAGGTAGATATTGAGAAGACAGATCTAGCGGAAGAGCTTCGTTCACTTTCGCATTTTCTATCACCTGAGTGCAAGAAAGTCCGTGATGTGTTCAATTATATTCAGAAACACAGTCTTGTGGAGATATTCCCTAATGTGTTAGCGGCTTTGCAAATTATCCTTTCAATGCTTATGAGAGTTGCAAACAGAGAGCGCTGTTTCTCCAAATTAAAGTTGATTAAATCATACCTGCGCTCCACTATGGCACAGGAAAGACTTTGAGAAATGTCTATCATATCTATTGAACACACACTTGGCTCTCGGACTGATTATTCTGAAATGGTCGATGATTTCACGAAGCGAAAATTGCGCCGTGTTCTTCTTTCAAAGTTGCCTAGATTATAAAAGTGCTCTCCAATTTATATCTGAAAGTTTTGTTTACTGAAATTTGTAATAGACCTAAACAAATTTAACTTGTATTTTTAAAGATGTTCTTTAGGATATCGTGAAATATTGAACTTCAGATAGAATGAAGTAAAATATAGCTTTGAATAAAAGGTGTGAAGATTATGAACTTTGATTGAAGGGATGGGTCCACGAAACAAAAAGTTGCAGAGGACCTCTAAAAGTCACGTGATGGCCCTTAGTAGTGCCAAAACAACACTAACCTGAATTAGTCGAGCCAATTTAATCTAAAGCAAAACTAACAGTATGTAATGCTGTAGACTGTGTACATGATACTTATTCGATTTGCGGCCATTGTTTGCTCAAAAATGAATTGTATAAGCTTTAGTGGGTTAATCTAAGCATTAAAGAATAAGGACACTAAATATGTTATTAAATGGGCAATTATTAGTAGCGGTTCTCCGTATACTATTGGGAATTAGAATTGTAGTCTATGCTTAGAAGAAATATTCCATATCCCTACCTCTAGCCACAGGTTCTTAATTCACAGAAGTGAATAAGTTCTGAAATGCGCAGATTCATTCAGAAAAGTATTTAAACACTTTCCAAATAAGGGTTTTTAATCAGATATCACATCGATAGTATTACACACAAGTTAACCAAGTCAAATAATCTTTAATTAATTCTGTTTAGATTTGAACAATTTCACAATAAAAGTCAAAACTGTAGGGCGTTTTGTTGATTGAGACTAACTATAATTAGAGTGTCAA
>NC_142942.1:3387500-3392500 GCF_046866305.1 Octopus bimaculoides | reverse complement strand
TTGAAATCTGTATCGTAAATTTATTGTTGTAGTGGTTATGGATGTCATGTCAATTGAGTTGAATATCCCACTTTTATCATATTTCTATTTGCTCTTGGGATATTTGTATAAATTCTGTTGTATGTATTAATCCTTAATGGTGAAAAGACGCTAACATCTTTCTGAGTGCACCAAGTTTTACATTAGTTATATACGATTAGCTGCCATGTTGTTTAGATTATGTTCTCAAGAAAAAACACCAAACACCAAACAGCTTAAATAACACAAGTTGAGACCAGATATAAGTGAACAAAAATGATTCACCTCGGTTCTCACACTTCATTAAAAACTACCCAGTTTTGCTTTTCATGTCAAAACGTTGTTCCCGCATTAAATATATAGTCATGTAATTTTTCTGCAGTGGGTACTCTATGAAAATCAAGTTTTGTTTACATATCACTTCTCAGCTTTTTGGCCAAGATCTAAGAGTAATAATTTCAGAGTGGAGCTTATTAAATATATTATTTTCAAAGATTTATTTACCATCTTACTCCTATTGTAATTTTCTTCAACGGATATTTAAGACATATCAATTTTTCATCGTTCAAATGTGGTATAATTTTTTTAAACTATTATTTCTATGACTATACTGATATATTCATATATGATTTGACAATGTATGAATGGAATCAGTATTAAAGCGGTGAGCTGGCAGAAACGTTAGCACACCGGTTGAAATGTTTAGCGGTATTTCGTCTGTCTGTACGTTGAGTTCAAATTCCGCCGAGGTCGACTTTGCCTTCCGGGGTCGAAAAGTCTTGTACCATTTGCGTAGTGGGGTCGATCTAGTCGACTGGCCCACTTCCCAAAAATGTCGTGCCTTGTGCCTAGAGTAGAAAAGAGTATATTAAAGTTATTTTTTCGTTTATTTATCAAAAACAACAATGCTATCCTAAAAATTAGCATTTGATGAAAATTTTGATAAAATGATTTCTTACCAATTGTCTCAGTTTTCTTTCACATCTTAAATGAATGCAAGCTATGCATAATTTAATCCTTCTACTGAAGGATTTGAACTCGTACTACAAATTAATGCCACGATTTTTTTTTTTTTTCATTTTACAAGGCATGATAATTCACAGGTGGTGAGGCATGCTAAACAGGAATCGTAACCCTCGGGGAGCAGTAAATTAAAATATAACTCTACCGTATCTGCGCAAGCACATTCGTGTTTCCCCTCTAGCAGTGAAAAATGACCTAACACTGGTGTGAGAGATAATGTCTATGTGTGAGAGTTTGCGTATACATATTTGCAGTCATATGTAAAAATATATACTCATACGCGTACATGCATTTTTGCATTCTCACATATATATTCATATGGAGGTTTATACGTATACCTTCATATATATGTATTGCATATATAGAATATATACAAATATACATATATATGTATGTATACGCACATACACATTTGCATGTACAGAGTTACTAATATATATATATGAATATGGTTTCATGCATACAAATATACACATATATGTGTGTATATACAGTAACATATATATATAAATATACTCATGCACACACACACACACACACACACACATATATATATATATATATACACATACACATACTAATGTATGCATATATATACGTATTTATTTATATTTGTATATATATTATATAAACGTATATGAATATATGTACATATATTTATGTATGTATATATATTATATTATATATATATATATATATATATATATATATATATATATATATATATATATATATATATATATATATATATATATATATATATATATATATATATATATATACACATATATATATATATACACATATACATACATATATTTACGTATGTAAGTGTATATATGTATATATATATATATATATATATATTATATATATGTATATATGTACATATATATAAATATATATATAACATCAATATATTGATATTCGTAGGAGTGGCATACATTTTGCGCATGTACGGATTAAAACGAGGTAATTGAAAGCTGAACGCCTGTACATATAGTGCTATATGTATAGGCCTTCTGTTTATGTATGTATGTGCTTTTGACATTAATGGATTTGCCAACATCTGGATTGTTTTAACGAAATTTCTAGACTCTTATAAGCGTCAGTGCATGTGAACGTTTTCATTTATACAGAAAATTCAGTGCAAATGAACTCGTTCATTCAGACTGAGCTGGAGAAGGAGAGAAACTGCGTTACAGAGTTTGAGAGATAGAGAGAGACAATTAGAAGAGAAAGAAGACAACAAGAGAGAGAGAGAGAGAGAGAGAAAGGAGGAGAAACTTTTGACGTTAAAATATATTGGGTGAGACAGCGTTAATGTAACTCAAAGAAGTATGAGGGAATGATTAAAAGAATGCGCAAGGCAAAGATTTGTCATAGTTTAGTAAAATTTCTTCGCTCAATGATTTAATAAATAATAGATGAAGTATCTTGAACACCACACACATACTGACAAACAAGCACACACACACACACACACACGCACACATACATACGCACATACACACACACACACAGACACACACACACACATACACATACACACTCATACACAAAGTCACACACAGATTTACATAAACCGTTACACACACATATATATGCATATATATAAAGAGAAAGAGTAAAACAGAAACTGAGTAGGAGCTGAGAGTAAGAAAGACATGTTCTGTGAGTTAGATATGTAGCAGGAGACAACGGACTCACAAACTAATGAATATATTTATATATACGATATCAAAATATTAGGTCGTAAAGAAACATATCTTGATTTCTATTCTATCATGTCATAGCAATCTATCTATCTATCTATCTTTCTATATATCTATCTATCTATCTATCTATATATCTATCTATCTATCTATCTATCTATCTATCGATTGATCCCTTTCTCTCTTTCTCTTTCTCCCTACATATATGTGTTTGTGTGTGTGTGTGTGTGCATGAAAGCACATGGCTTATTGTTTAGGCGTATTTGGCTCACGATCATATTGTCGTAAGTTTGATACCCGGGAGGGCGTCCGGTCCTTCATGAAGATTATTTTGAATTGTTCTAATTTTGAGTTGGCAAAAAGGAATACCACCCGTATTTCAAAAACCAGTCTCGTTAAATTCTGTGTCACGCTGAATCTCTCTGAGAACTGCATTAAAAACACGAGTGAGTGTGGAGTGCTCAACTCCTTAATTTTCATAAGCAGGTTGTACCGTTGATCGGATGAAGTGGAACACTCGTCGTAACCGACGCAAAGCAATATATATATATATATATATATATATATATATATATATATATATATATATATATATATATATATATATATATATATATATATATATATATATATATATATATATATATATATATATATATATATATATATATATATATATATATATATATATATATATATATATATATATATATATATATATATATATATATATATATATATATATATATATATATATATGATAGTGATATTAATGTGAGCTGTGACAGTAGTTGTTTTAGCTGTATCACTTTTTGATGCTGCTGTTGATGCAGGTTGGTTTATGTTATCGTCCTGTGGCGATAATAAACGAAGAAACGTATGATCAGAGTTTATCCTACAGTCACTATTGGACCCATTCTTTCAGTGTAGACGTTACATTATTAAATGTGACTCTTTCGAAAAAAAACATGTGCGGATTGGTTGCAATTTCTACTTCTTGAAGGCATGTCAGTAAATGTGTTCGGTATTATTTGAAAGACCCGTACATTTGAGTTCTACAACTATCTGTTTAGCTAAATTTTCAAATTCGTTACATTCAGTCTTCGGAGTAAATTCTCTTTCAGAAGCATCCATATTTCTGTATGTTACCATGCTTTGCGCTCCACGGTAATGTATTTCTTCAATACATACATCTTTAAATAAACATTATGATTATTACGGAAAAGGCGGCAAGCTGACAGAATCGTTACCGCACTGGACGAAATGCTTAGCGGCATTTCTTGCAGATTATTTTACGCTCTCCGTTCAAATACCGCTGAGGTCGAATTTACTTTCCACTGTCGAATAAATAAATACTAGTAGTTGAACAGAGGGATCGACTAACCCCATCCCCTGGAATTTTATGTCTTGTCCCTATAGTAGAGAGAATCACGGAAAATATATCGAACTGGCAGAATCATTAGTGCACCAGACGAAATGTTTAGCGGCATTTCTTCCGGTTCTTTATGTCATGAGTTCAAAAGTCAAGATCGAATTTACATTCCATCCTTTCGCAGTAGGTCGAATAAGTACCAGTTGAGCGCTTGGTCGATGCGCCTGACTTTCCGTCCTCTTAAAACTACTTGTTTCTGCCAAGATTAGAAATGGTTATGATTATAATGGAAGTAATGGTGGTGCTTGTGCAGAATCGTTACTGCATTGGAAAAGTTTAATGTTAAGTATTTTTCATTCCGATTTTTTTTTTTTTTTTTTGCGTTCTGAGACCAAATCACATCGAGGTCAATCTTGTCGAATCTTTCTCCAAGTCAACCTTGTCGATCATCTATCTACCCGAGTCACGTACTAGAATCACAGCTACCGTATCAACCCACTCCTCAAAATTACTTGCCTCCTCCCTAAATTTAAAAACATTAAGTTAAAGCATTTCAATATTTGCACCTCACAGTAACTAAATTATTTATATTTCAAACATTCTCATTTTAGTTTCTTTTCCGCTTTATATTCATTTTGCTTTTATTCATTTATTCTTTCTTTTTCTGGCATTTATTTAAGTTATCCTTAGTTACAAAACTCTCTACTAATATTTCGTTTACGTATTTGTTTTGCAAGTTTCTTGATGTGAAATCGTGTCATTAGTTATAAAAATATTTGCAAATCATTAGTTACAGTTTTATTTGTTAAACTGTATTAATCTGTTACAATGCGATTGCCCAACACGTTTTAATCAGTTGTATTCTTTCATTC
>NC_142942.1:3367500-3382500 GCF_046866305.1 Octopus bimaculoides | reverse complement strand
AGCGAGAATGAATAAAATTGACTGTATGTTTATATAAACAATCAAACTAATTTATAAATTATCTACTTACTCAAATTACACAAACACATATATGTATGTGTGTGTCTGTGTGTGTGTGTGTGTGCGTGCGTGTGCGGATGTTGCGTCTGTGTCTTTTTATGATATTTATAATACTAAGAGCGGGTCATGTTTTGGCATTAGTTTAATACTTATTTGATGCATGAGATTCTTATAATTTTCTACTCTTTCAACTGTTTAGGTTTCCGTGGAGTATATTCTCAGCCTAGCGTAATTCTGAATACACCATCTGAGGCACTATAACATAGTCTTAGAAACACGATTTTACGCTAGCGAAATCTTGCCGTTGTCTGATCACATCAATCAAAATCTTGTCCACATAAACAAACAACCTATGTCATTACTGCATTTTATAATATTTATAGTTATAGCAATAAACTTTCACTCGTGACACACAGAAACGCATGTAAGTCAAAATACACATATGCACATTTGTATCTATATATACACACACTCATACACACTTATATCGATTCATACATAGAGGGATCTATCAAAATGTATGTGAATGCAGGCACAGCTCTACGCATATGTATATATTCGTGTTCATTATAAATAAATCTGTCCCCGGAGACATTCGAATTGAAAGACACGCTGTTACATCTACCTATACATATGAACTTCCCTCAAAATCTATGGATATATAATGTCGAAAAGTATAGCAGTGAAACAAAATACTGTTAACGCAGTAGTGTTTTATGAAACACACAATTCGCTAAGAAATTGAACTATCGGATTTACTAAATTCCCTATTAATTGTAGGGTTTGTATGCAGTGTCTCCGCGGAGAAGAAATTCCTTAGTCACGAGTGAATCCTTTGTATAGGATTGGGCCCTGTTTTGTCTCAAGAATATATTGTATATGATTTTGTCGTACGTACTAGGCATGTCTTATACGCTGATTGCCGGCTGCATGCAGCAATTTTCAAAGCCCAAGTGAGACTCGAGAGTGACGGTTTAAAAATTGGGAAGCACCAAAATCTGTAGTAGAAAAAAATTAATAATAATTTAATTAATTAAATTAGGTTTATTGATGAGAAAATACAAGGTTCTAAAATATGTTTTATTTAATAATAAAGAGTTGATATGATAAAATTCAAAATTATGACGAATGTTCGGTTGTAGATCTGGTATTTTTGCACTAGTTTTTTGAAATAGTTTTCAATATCCTCCAGTAAAATTCTGCTGTCCTGAATGCAGGCGTGATTCAGTCCATAGTCTCAATTGTTACACATTTTAACATAGAGGTTTGGAACACTGAAAGTTATTTTACGACGGCTAGTTATCCGCCAGATAGTAAAAAGAGAAGCTTGAATAAGGAAGCTCGTGCTTTCTAAGAAAAGAGTGAGTTGCTTTATTTCTGTACAACTGTTAACTAAAAGATGGACTGCTTAAGTTGCTACACCGAAGGAATACAACTTGAGAAGACACTATGAAAAGCTCACGAGTTTTCCTGCACTAAATACGAAAGTTCCACGCATGTATGTTTCGAGAGGTAAGGTGAAATGTCAGATGATTTGAAAAATTGGACGAAAGCTGCTTCGTGAAAGTTCGCACGTTCTTCAGTTGTTATTGATGAAATTATCGATATTAGCTTGCTAATTGTATTATGGCTTCTATGCTCATTTTAATATTTATGAAGAGTTATTTGAAATGGTACCAATGCATGACACGACAACAAGTCAAAACATTCTTAAGAAAGCGAAACAAGTTCTACATGAATATAATTACAAGTTGGCTAAGTTTGTTTGTTTAACACGATGGTGCGTCTAGGAAGTCTGACGGGTTTTCGAACAAAGATACAAATAACACGACAAAGTCCACATTCGCCATTCACACTATGCAAAAATCATGGCTTCCAAGTCCGTGTTCCATCGGAACATAACAACTACGGATGATACTAAGTTCAATATCTTAATAGCGGAGTTGATAAGGGTGATGAAAAACGTGTTTCGCATGTGTGACACAAAGTAATTGGAGAGACGCATACATCACTTCATTCGCTGCATGAACTTCTAGGGCAACAGCCAAAGAGACAGGTTGCACAAATGAGCCTTGAATCAAATGGCTGAATCTACGGACTAAAGTTGTAGAGAGGCAAGAAACTCTCGTAAAATCTCAGTTCTGTAGAGCATACCAATTTGAAAGAATCCTTGTACTGGTAGGAATTGTGTAATGTGTAGTTAGCCAACAGATAACCTGCAAAGCTAGGGATGCAGTCAGAGAGTAAAGCGTACGGAGCGACGGTGCAGAAACAGAGCAACATTGGAGAGACAAAATCGTAGGACAGATGATTAGTGAACAATGGCTGGAACTTCCAGTGGAACGTCCATTAGAAGAGAAGCTCCTGAGTGCTACAAATTTATTACCTCGTCGAACAATTGGAAATATTTACAGGCGTGTTTCTCCAGAAAAGGATCAAGATCTAATGTCACCGATTAACATAATCATAAGTATTTTATTTATGAAATAATTGACGTTAGGAGAGGGGGAAATCGTTGCAACGTCGGAAAGAATGGCTGTAATATTCAGTTACAGTCCTTTACGTTCTGACTACGAATAACGCATTGGCCCAACAAGCATTTCATTCTTGCAGGGGCCTGAGAATAAATATCAGATGATTAACTAAATCAATTCAATTACAATACGTATAGCTGAAATTTATGTCATTAACTCTTAATTGATTCAGTCACTGGAAATTTGACTGCGGTTTTGTGAGGACACCGGCTTTATGGGGTTTTATTTTATCCCAGTACTTATGTTTGAAATTCTGGTAAAACAATCCAACACCGATCGCCAAGCCATCGTGCGTGAGAAACAAAAGTAAAAACACACACGGTCACACATGTGTGTGCGCGCGTATGTGTGTGCGCGCGTATGTGTGCGCGTGTGTATGCTCGCATGCGCATGACAATCTTCTACGCAGTTTCCACCTACCAATCTCACTCGCAACGCCACCCAGCATTGCAATCGAAGTTACCTGACTAAGTGACCGCGTAGTGGGAATGAACTAGAAACCACTCCTTTGCAAAACATTCTTAACTACATTATCATAGCTGAGCATTGTAGCTCATTTCAAGTTTAATATTCTCAGGTACACTTAATTACGTTATAATCTGGCATGCTGAAACACACATGGGCGTATCATTTACTAGGTAGATTAAAACAAAAGCGTATAACGAGATATGCAAAAGGATTAGAACAAATGACCTATCTATCTGTGTGTCAGTCTATATGTCTGTTTGTATGCGTGAAGCCTTAAAATTCGAGAACTACCCAACCGATGTCATTCAAATTTTACAGCTGCATTACTTAGGGCCTATGAGATGTTATGGGCCAAAGAAATTTTCATCTTCTTACCTAACTCGGACCCGGATCAATCTCATAGAATGGTTCTACATTGCATGTCAAAAGTGAAACAATTACATCTATATTATAATGAGGAATAATATTGTTTCACTTTTCTTCTTTCACTTTTAATTCTAATGTGATAACACAAAGATCATCTTATTTTACACATTTGGCGTTCAATTACGTGTTAATAATTATGGTAGCAGTTGTGAAGTTACAACGTATTTACATTACATATTAACTCCTATGTTAACATTAATCCATGTGTTCAATCACCATATATAACATTCTTTCTCTCACTGTCTCTCTGTCGGTAATCCCAACAGCGCCAAGGTAGGTAAGTGATCACGCTTTTTTTTACCAAACTTTATGTAGTTATATATATATATATATATATATATACTACAAAAATAACCTTTTAAACGAGGTCGGGTCGCACAATTCTGTGGTCATTTTCGGGCAATATTTGGATTTGCGTCTAATCTACGTTGCCAATTTTCATGTTTTTTGTGTCAAAAAGCGCAGCAATGTACAAAGAGTGTTAATGTGTGCATTTGTGATACACAAAACCATATTTCTCAATGGAAAATGACAAAAAGCATGACTTTTTAAAACAATTATTGGCACATTTTCGTTAATAATGGCCTTTGCGCAGAAACTAAACGTCCAATGTGAACGTCTTTAGTATTCGATGAATAAACAATGTCTTCGAAGCATTGAGACCATTGTTTTGCACGAAGCCCTACTTTTCAACAAAGAATTTACCAATGTATCTTGTTCTGGTATATCTGTGATCACCTCTGGCATTACTTCCGAAAACAATTTGTCCATGTAGATTTTTGTGGTAGGAAATGACTTAGGAGTGCCAAAGAAACGTTCTCAGGTTTAAGTTCAATGAAAATTCCCCCAGGATTAAGCACAGTAAGAGCCTATATCCGTTCAAGTGACGCAAAGTAATAACTAAAACCTTTCGAGCTTTTTTGCCTTTACAATTTTTCTCTTTATTCAACCCAAAATAATGCGAATTTGCTTATCGTTATTAGTATTTTATTGATGTCTATTATTCATTCCATAAGCCGCAAAGATCGTAAGGATTTTGCTACAATCTCCCTATTTTTCACAGTAGTTGAGCGTGTACTATAACGCAGGCTTTGCGATGGAAAACAAATGTCTGACTGATAACCCCAGTGAAGATAACAACAACAACACGCATCTATGCAAGGGCAAATTAAGTTCACAAGCACACAAGTCCGCCCACGGTGTGTGTCCATTCATTGGTCGAAATGCACACTGTGTTCACTGATGGGTACAATTTGAAAACGAAATCCTTATCAGAGGCATGTATTGCAACACTTGTCGGTGGTGAAGTTATTTTTATCAATTACTCAAGCAACGACAACGTGCATTGTGTGTGGTGCGTACGTTCCGCCTGAACTCGAATATCCAGTGCATATATATCTATATATATATATGCAAACACATTGAGAAATAAATGACATACAAAACGTAAAAGCCCCAAACATCAAAATTATGTAACTCCACCCCAGGCACACATGCTCACACACGCAAGTACAAAGAAATGCTACTCATACAGTCACGTGCACACACACACACACATTCACATATAATATATTATTAGACTATGATATAATTTATATTGATAACTATGGGTGAGACCATACCACTTATTTAGGCGCCGCCTTGGCTGTATGGTTGGAAGTCTGTTTCTAAACCACATTGTTCAAGATTGAGTCCCATTTCATCCCTTACATACGTTACACTAAAAATGCTATGTCTGGATGCACACTATCGGATCAATATGATAAATAAGCACAACGACAAGAATATAGACGAAATGAAATAAGTGAGCATAAAGTCAATGTCCAAGTCTTTTTTTTTTTAATTGCTGTGATCTTTATATTTAGTTACAACCTAATCTCGGTTACGAAGAGCCTATGTGTACACGCGAGGTCGAGAGTTTAACGCAAATAACATTAAAACCGAAACATGAACGGAGCAACTGTCGAGTGTCGGACGCATACAATCATGTGCACGCGCTCTGTGAATGTGTGTGTGTGTGTGTGTGTGTGTGTGTGTGTGTGTGTGTGTGTGTGTTATGCGTGCATGCGTGTAAGTGGAGAAAAGGGAAAGAAATAGATAGAGAGAGAGGAAGTGAGAAAGAGTACGAGGAAGATAGTTATATATTTTGTGAGACAATAAATGTGTATGTGTATCTATATTAATGCATATTTATGGGTAAATGTTAGTGAAAGGAATTCCTTCTTGTTATATATAATGAAAGTTACTTTTAGCCAGAGTTACATGCAGTTAACAGAAATAAGGACAAAAATGAAATTCGAGTCGATATGTAAGATGAGTGCGTGTATAGCATAACAATAACGTTGAACATTCCTTTATATTAAATACAACAGTATATATTCTTCAAATCTATGTAGTCTTTGTCATATTTTCTTGTCTTTTATAATTCTCTACGTGTGTCCGTATATCACCGGCATTCTGCAATACAAACTCATCATACGAACACACGAACACACGCACATACACACACAAATATATATATGTATGTATATATGAATAAAAAGATATATATATATATATATAACTGAATTGTGGCACAATATGGACCGATTTCGGAATACCGATGAACTTTTATGTAAACGTATCAACTTAAAGGATAAACTTATTACGATGTATATTACAATGGATTTTACAATGGATAATACCAAATGGACTCCCCCTTTTTCTCTCTCATGTTTCTCTCTCTCTTGCTTTTTTCTTGGTGATTTCTTCTTTGTGATATAATGCTTGCGAAAGAATATATGTGCGGCTGAAGATAACTTTATACCATCCGGTCTATCAATTATACACCCCTATAATAATGCAACGAATGTTTGTGAATAAAACTTGAAACACGTGTACCGCGGAATCCTTTGTGTTCTGTTTTAATTTTACGTTTTTAATTTATATAAATAGATAAAAATAACAGATAAATAGATAGATGTACATATGTATGTTTACATTTGCTTATGTATAAGCGGCTCCATTTAATTGAACATGCAATTAAATTCAATGCACATATTAATAAATAAAATTCTAACCAGTCGGACACAAATATTTTAACAGAGCAAGAAGATGGAACAAATTCATGTTGTCACTATTGTAAGCTAAGAATAGACTACACTTCAAAGAATCGTGTGAAGCCTTTTGCAGTCATAGTGTTGTAAGGGATTTTAATCCATTTCTAATTTATGTATCTTTTTATCAACTACTAAGTCTAAGACTAGAAAATTGTGTCTATTTTGAATAAAGGAAAAAAGTGAGTTGACAGCTCACGGCTAGGTAGAGTCAAAAATAATGTCACATGTATACTTTTTCCTCGGGGAGGAAAGTAGACATTAAGAGTAGTCAATTGGCTATCTTCTTGCTCTGTTAATATATTTCAGAAAGATTATATTAATGTGTCCGACTTGTTAAAATTCTGTTTATATATTTACGCAGCTGAAGATGGCACTGTATTTAAAGTTATGTAACGATTGCATTGTTCGATTAAATGGAGCCTCTTGAAATGGTCGTATTGCATCATTACTTGATATCCTGCTGCTTATTTTGATCTTATTTACCTTACTTCGAACTGTGCAGGTAATACCGGACTGAATCGGCACTTCAAATTAAGTACCTAATTCAAATTAATGTCGATTATTTACTTTGTGTATATATATATATATATATATATATATATATATATATATATATATATATATATATATATATATATATATATATATATATATATATATATATATATATATATATGTATGTATGTATTAATAGTAATGGTAAGACAGTAAAAGAATGAAAGAGACCTCGATTTTATGTAAAAAGATGAATTTATATCTGTAAATATATCTGACAATTATTCGGTTGCCATAATAAAACTCAGGGTTTCAGATGTTGGGGCGGAAATATATATATATATATATATATATATATATATATATATATATATATATATATATATATATATATATATATATTTATTTATCTATACATACATATACATATATAATACATATATAAATATATAGTTTCCAAAATTTTCCAAAATTTTTAGTTGATGGAGACTTAAACACCTTCAGTTGGATCTTCAACGCTTCTTTGTACATTCTCACGCCTGCAAATCTACTTGTCTCTATAGAGACTGTATGCTTTGCGTTAGAGGAGAAATAATAATGAATGAATTTAAAGAATACACAGAATAGAGAATATCCATTTGTTTTCCTTTATGCAGTCATTTATCTTCTTTTTTTGCCTACGTAACGTTTCCGTCGCTATCAAGGTGCATCTTCCGCGTCTTTTAGTGCATTATGACACTAAAATCCATCAAGGGCTTCATCAGGGCATTTTCACCGTTACATTTCATTCATTCGAAATGGGAAATAATTCCAACTGAAAAAGATTTTTGCTTTATTTATTTATTTATTTATTTATTTATTTATTTATTCAACCACATGGTGATATCGTTCTCGAGATAGCTCAAACTAATCTTTTAACAATACTGTTCAAAGGAAGAAATTAACTGCCATAAATGTAGGTCATATTACTATTTATTACTTTTCAGTTCTTAAGATGAATTTACTGTAATTTATGTGTGTGGTGTTGCCGTCCCTTGTTCGTTCGATTGCTACTATTTATGCTGCACCGGAAACCACGCCTAAAAATTTGGTTCTTAAATAGATACACAGACAGACCGTTCGACAGACAGACAGACAGTTAGAGAGATAGATAGATAGATAGATAGATAGATAGATAGATAGATAGATAGATAGATAGATAGATAGATAGATAGATATAAGCGCAGGCATGGCTGTGTGGTAAGAAAATTGCTTCTCAGCTACATAGTCCAGGATTCCGTTCCACTGTGTGGCATCTTGGCCGAGTGTCTTCTACTATAACCACGGGCTGACCAAATCCTAGGGAGTGGATTTGGTAGACGGAAACTGAAAGCCTGTCGTATGTAAATATGTATATATGTATGTGTGTTTGTTTCTCTGTCTGTGCTTGTTCTCCATCACCACTTGACAGCCGGTGTTGGTGTCTTTGCGTCCTCATAACTTAGCAGTTCGGCAAAAGCGGCCTGTAGAATAAGTTTCAGGCTTAAAAGATAAGTTCTTGGGCCGATTTATTCAACTAAAAGAAATAATTCAAGCCGGCATCCCAGCATGGCAGTAGTCTAATGACTGAAGCAATTAAAGAATGATATATATATATATATATATATATACATATATATATATGAAGAATGAGATAAAGTGACCAATGGCATAAATAAATTTATATTATATGTAGAATGTATTACAGCTGTTTCAGGGAAAATTCAATGTATCCCTTCATCGGAGGATTATTACAACTGTATGAGGAGATTTGCAGTAAGAAATGAGAATGATGCGGAAAAGAAAAAAGAAAGAAGAAAAAGTACTTGGAGTATAGTTCCATTCCAAAAGAAAATATCCATATATATATATATATATATAAATGATATTGATATTTCACAGTCCGTTACATTTTTATGTTCGCTAACTCCTCCTAAACCGTTTCTAGAAGTACAACGAAACTCAAACCACTAACTCACCTAATCCTAAGGAATGTCCTTAGGGTGTCTATTTTTTAAGGGGCACCCAATTGGGGCCCCACTGACCCCACCACAATTTTACTGCATTTTAAATTAATTACTAGGCATTGACGACTAAATCGGAACTATGACAATGAATTTAATACCAGGAACTCCGTTGGAGTATCGTAAGCACGTTCAATTTCTGAAGGGCTGCCTAAATGGGGTCCCACCGACCCCGTATTTTTACTGCATTTACCTCGCTTTTATGTTTATTCATTAAACTATGATGAGCATCAGTGCTTAGCACATTTGCAGCAAAAAGGTGCAGCATTCTAAATACCTTCGCGTAAATTCAAATAGAGATAAAGAGTTATAACAGGTACGTTAAAAGTGTGGTAGTGTGGATATTCATATTTTGTAGTATATGAAATTTATGTCAAGGTGGAAAAGTTGATTAAAACCAGCAAATACATATACAATGAACGTGTCCGAGTTCATTATATTGTACAAGGGCAGAGGGTCGCGAAAGCGCCGATAACTGGACCGAAAGCCTCGAAAGTATCCTCCACGTGCACCAGCTTAAATGCCACTCGATGGGGGGGGGGGCTTCAAGGCTAGTATATATATATGTGTGTATGTGAGTGTGTGTATATGTATATATATATATATATATATATATATATATATATATATATATATATATATATATATATATATATATATATATATATATATATTTATATGCGTATTTAAATATCTACCAAATATTTTGGTAAAATAAGTATTGTAAGTGTTACCAAAGTAGCAAAATTCTCACTTGACATGTTGTTTATACTTTCTTTAAATATAATGATTTTCGTATGGGTGATACAATTTGGGATGCATATCAATTGAAATAAGAGCCATGACGGAATCCTATGTATAAAACGTGTTTATTATCCTATGCGCATTTCGATGCAAGATCCTGACTTACTCTTGTCTGAGATAAGAAATTAGGGCCTTCCATCTCTTCAGGGTCAAGTTACATTAATTCACAACAGACAACATTATTATTTGTACTAAAATTACATGTGTATAAAAAAGTTCTAATCAGGTTGTTTCGACATGAACGTATTGAAACTGCTTGCGACATCGGTTAAGAAAACCGTTATATAGCAAAGTAACTAAGTAGAGTTGTTAACCTAGGATATTAAGTAACGACATGCATACGACACTGTTTCATCAAATATAAAAAACCGTAAGAGGTTTGAAAAGAAAATAAAATAAAAAGAAGAAAGAAAAATTACTTATTATAGAAATACAAATTAATGGTCAAAGAGAGGTAAATCTTGCAAAATAAGATTTTTGATCTACATAATTCACACAATTGTGATAAACCCTATCAAATAATTATATTTATTTTTAAGTGTAAAATAGTATTGAGAAATAACTTAAGGATATGTAATCAAGATAAATTATAAATTATAAAATATAAAATGTAAAATAAAATAAAATAGAAATATTAATATTTCTAAGTCTCTCTAAAGATAACTTTCAAATTGCAACCATCCAAAAATTTAAATATACATTACATTAACTTAGTAGTGGAATTGAAATACAATATAAATGAAAGAAGGGATTTAACCGATAAGGCAAACAGTAAACAATTATGGCGATGCCATCGGTAGAAAAACACATAGAACTATAAATGATAAATCAAGTAACTAAGATCAAAAATTATAAATGTAAGTAGAGGAAAAGGTTATATGAAAATAATACTTATTCCATGTTAAATTAACATAATTATATGGATTTAACTAACCCCTCCAAGGTAGATTTCTAACTACAATACAGATGTAAACATGTGATGAAGCATACATTTACATATTTTATATATATGTGGGCCAGTTTATATGTGGGAGGTTGAAATCACACATCACTAGTTGCATTTTTGAAGGAAGAACTTGATTTTGTTGAAGCACTCTTGCAGTATAAATGATGGGAAGGGGGCAGTGGGGCCCAATTAGGCGGCCCTTAAAGCAATGTACACCATTCGGATATTCCCTGTGATTAGGTGAGTTGGTGGTTTGAGTTTCGTTGTACTTGCACAAACGGTTTAGGAGGAGTCAACGAACATAAAAATGTAATGGACAGAGAAACATCAATCACATGTATATATGTATGTGTGTGTGTGTGTGTGTGTGGGTGTGTGGGTGTGTGTGTGTGTATAAATGGGTGTGTACGTGTGTGTGTGTGTGTGTGTGTGTGTGTGTGTGTGTGCGTGCGTGTGTGTACTTAATTTTAAGATATTGAAGCAGAGCATCGAACACATGACAGTATGCATATTTTGATGAATGAATCTATGCATGAATTTCTGTATGGATCGACGGAAAGACAAGCAAAATTGAACAGACGAATTTATTATTACCTCCAATGTTATACAGAAATTTCTTCTATTGGAGTGTTTTATTACATGAAACCGGACAGTTTTTTTTAAAGGAAGATGATTAGAATAAACGACTCCAATATTTTAATTCTACGTATAACACTGTAGATAAGCATTTAATAGAAACCGTTTCCATAATATAAACCGCCATTTAAGTGTCTACATAGATTAATGCAATGAGTGTTTAATGACTTCATTTTGCTTCTTATATTGTACAGTTCCTTCTGAATGGAGAATACCACAGTAGATTGTACCTTTCATATGTATATATATTTAATACAAATGATTATGTCATTATGTTACAAAGTGGTTAATAAAATATTCTTCTTCTTTGAGATAAGCTATCGTAGACATATACGAATTGAAATTTGCTTATTTTATACAATGTATATCTATAAAATCATCGTGTTTCTTTGTATCATTCTATCTGCTTTGAACAGAAATGGGCCAATATAATGCCTTAAATAACTAATTAATTTGTAGAGGTGAGGTCACATTCAACGTATCTATCTCTGACCTTACAGGCATACGTTCAAATATCTTCTGGTGATGACAACCCAATCGTTTTTTTTTCTCAGGTATTACATCCAAACAGCACTATTTTATCGAATGAGCTTTTCATTCGAAAGAAAGTGTGATGACATGAGAACGATATTTCGACAGTTAGAAATGTAACTGTTGGCTGACCGAATATTTTGTCCCTTGATCGTTCAAAATATGTAAATATATTTCAAGGCTTTAAGAAGACAATACATCATTTTGAAATCATGTGATATCACTCTAGCATTTACTTCAGCAATAATACGGTGAACTATTAAGAGACTTCCTGTAGATGTGTGTATCTTTGCATGGAGCAGTGCATTTCCTCTTTCTAACATTTGTAGTAATTCTTTGAGAAAAGGAGTTCATAACCAAGTAAATATCACCCCCTACAGCTATCCTTATGATCATCTCAAAATAAATAAATAAAAAAAATATTACGCCATTGCAATTGAAAGAATGATTGTGAATGATATGGATTTTTTGGTATCATGCGTGGCTGATAGTCACTGTTAGAATGGTAGCATCAGAAGACAAGTTAATGTTTAGCATCGAAATGTTTATTAGATACTGAAGCAATATATATATATATATATATATATATATATATATATATATATATATATATATATATATATATATATATATGTCCTGTCTGGTCTTCGAAACGTCTAGATAGAATAGAGACAGCTGATGAAGGGATATTCCAAGGGGCTTTCCGTTTTCCTATGTGTTTGTTCCGTTGTCTGTAGTTTATTGTTCTAACGTCCTGTACCCTGATATGCATGTATATACACATGTAGATGTAAGTATGTACATATATGTGTGTATACATGTATATATATTCTTTGTATTATTACATTATTGAACGCACACGTCCTATTTTACAAGTAAGTCTACTATTATTCTGACGTGACTATCTTTCTATCTATCTATCTATCTATATGTCTATCTATCTATCTATCTTTCTATCTATTTATCTATCTGTCTTCCTCCATATTTCTATCTATACCTCTGTCCTGGCCTCTACTTCACTGCTATACCCTTCTGTCCCTTCCTCCTTGTTCCACTTCCTCCCTCCACCATCCTCTCTATCTATTTATCTATCTGTCTTCCTCTATCTTCCTATCTACCCTTCTGTCCTGGCCTCTACTTCACTGCTTCTGTCCCTTCCTCCTTGTTCCATTTCCTCCCTCCACCATCCTCTCTGCTCTCGTGTGACCTGTGGTCAGCTTTCTTTTCACTCCAGCCGCTGTGAAGGCAAGACGAACTACTAGCGTTCTACCTCAGATTTGCGTTTGGCCGTACGGCTTTTGAATGTTGTTTTCACTGTCCATTTTTTCCTGTCTTGGTTTGTGTTTGCCACCTTGGAATCCTCTGTGTAGTTGGTTGGTCCACTACTCAGGAAGAGACTATTCTAGAGTACGTCCTGTCTGGTCTTCGAAACGTCTAGATAGAATAGAGACAGCTGATGAAGGGATATTCCAAGGGGCTTTCCGTTTTCCTATGTGTTCGTTCCGTTGTCTGTAGTTTATTGTTCTAACGTCCTGTACCCTGATATGCATGTATATACACATGTAGATGTAAGTATGTACATATATGTGTGTATACATGTATATATATTCTTTGTATTATATATATATATATATATATATATATATATATATATATATATATATATAGGCGCAGGAGTGGCTGTGTGGTAAGTAGCTTGCTTACCAACCACATGGCTCTGGGTTCAGTCACACTGCGTGGCACCTTGGGTAAGTGTCTTCTACTATAGCCTTGTGAGTGGATTTGGTAGATGGAAACTGAAAGAAGCCCGTCGTATATATGTATACATATATATATATATATATATATATATATATATATATATATATATATATATATATATATATATATATAGATCAAAATAGTTTGATTCAAATTCGTTGATGCGTGAAGCTAGTGGTCAGCTAGTGATTTGATTGTTATTACCCGTAAGGTGGGCTGCTATTGGTGGAGGAAGGTCACGCTTTGTCGTGGTTTGATGGTGGTATATGAATAACAGTTAGTTGAGAAATGCCTCATGGTGAACAGGAAATGGACCACGTGGACTGGAAATAAGCAACGTACCGATTACAAAATCGGTCAGGTTGTTAGGAGAAGTAGTAAGGGGTGACATGTGCAAGTAATATAGTTCTATACGTGGGTATGTGGACACGCTTATATGGTTTTGCCTGCATGTGTATATTGATGCGATCGTGCGCATCGGTTCATGGGTGTGCAGGTGCACGTGTGCACACACACACATATCCACCACTACATCTACGGATAAATTTCATCCACCACTACATATACGAATAATTTCGGCTTCAATTCCCGAAAGTGCTCCCCGCGTATGAAAGACCTTGAGAACTTTGAGACTGACGTATGGAACATTGCAACGAAGGTAAGGATTCGGCATTATTCTAACCCCTTCCTTAAATCCTTAAATGCTTATATGACTAGCACTAAAATATCCCCCAACAGACACACTTTCGCAATCAAAATAAAGAACATTTACGAAATGAACAATTCCACACACTCAAGACGTCTTAAAAGTGCCGTCACCAAAACATACAACAAAACCCGTAATTCCATATACAATAACATAAACGCAGAAGATCGCATAGGCTGCCTCGCCACATGACCCTTCCCCCATATTACACTTTTGGTCCATAAGCGTAACTTCCCCTCCAATGCCAAATGCAGGCTGATCGACCCCTCTAAAAGTCAGATAGGTATTATTAGCAAACCTATTCTCGATACTATCAACTCAGACATCAAAAGAGTTACAGGGTTGATTCAATGGAACGCCAGCGCAGCCGAGGTCGACTGGTTTCGCGGTATCAAGAATAAATCATCCTGTATATTCCCGCAGTTCGACATTGTTGACTTCTACCCTTTCATATCTAAACTCCTCCTTCTGAAAAGCCTAACTTTTGCTGACC
>NC_142942.1:3360000-3362500 GCF_046866305.1 Octopus bimaculoides | reverse complement strand
GTCTGATAAGCAGCAATTTGGATGTTGTGCCCAGAATTCCAATTACTTTGAAAGGCAATTGTCCTCTTCCTTCTCCACACGTTTTCCATCTGTCTGGTTAAGCCCCGATGTTTCAAAATACTCCCACTTTTTTGTGTATCCACTTTGCTTTTGCAAAGTCTGCTATTTTATACCGTTCCATTCTTTTATCCTTTACAATCATATTTGGTCTCCTTGCTTCAAATGTTTGATCAGTCTTTATGGTGAAATCCAATAAAATCGTATAATTATTATTCATCATCACAGTCTCTGACTCATGTTTACGCCACATTTCTGCCGCTTTAAATCAACACACTCGTTTATCATCACCATGATTGAGTTTACAATCATTTCTGTGCTAGCTTACTACATACTCTTAAGAGACGACTGACACTTTCGTTTTTCTTTTCCACATACTCTTTTTTTATTCTGAAATTTTTCAATCTTGAAAGGCTATAGAATTTTGTTGTCAATCTTTGCCTTTATCAGATTTTTTTTAAAGGTTTGTTCTTGAGCGGCTATAATTAGCGATTCTGCTTCTTGTTTCTGCCGTCAACCAATGCTAGCAAGCTTCACTTCTAGCATTTTCGGTTTGTTGCGGGAATTGCCTATTCAGTTCCATTTCTTTCTATTTGTTTATTCTGTTGTTCTTCCATTTCTCTTTGAATCATTCTACTGTTTCTGTCATTTTGGGGTATCTCTGGCTGCCAAAAGTATTCTTTATTTTGAATAACATAATTTTCCAGACCCAGTATCGCAGTGTCAACAGTGTTTTCCGCATTTAGTAGTGCCGTACCACCTTCCCTTCTTGCCAGATAGATAGAGTGTAATGTGCATTGCTAACAGCTTATTATTTCTCTTAAGTTCTGTATCTCTATCTTTGTCCATTTCACAAAGGGGGCAGAGTCCCTCACTACAGGCATTGCCATGTGTTTATGGCTTTTGCGATGTTCCTCCATTTAATTTCTATTCCTAATTCTCCTTTTATACTCTTTGATGGCTTTCTCTCTCATTTCTCTTTCCATTATCTTATAGTCTTGCATCACTCCTAGGTATTTGTATCCCGCATCATACCATAGCGATCGAGGGATATCGTCATTCGGTAATCTTATGCCATTAGACTTTGTATTTCTGTGGATTTTTTTTTTTGTGTGATAAGATCATTTAATAGAGTTATGTGAAAATGAACAATATATTGCTGAGCGAGACGAGAATCTTTGCTGTAGTAACTCACGGGAACCACAGACACGGTTCGCGTTTCTTAATGCTTGTCCATTCCGTGACCTGATTGTCACTTGCTTAAACATGCTTCTTTATACAGGAAACAGTGAATGCTGTATGCACTCTTTCATGCATATCGAAGCATACATCAATTTGTTGTATCACACACAGGCGTTGAATAAGTCTTGGTAAACGTTGGGAACAAGACCTCTACTGGGCACTGAAGCAGAATTTCAGATGCAAGTCAGTATCTGCTACTAAGCAATATACTACAGATTGGTTCATTCATGTCCAACTAAGTCGTTGGACGTGATGGATTTTGTTTTGGCTAAGGTTTTGCTCGGTTACTGAGTGGTTCACGTTTTGGGGAATAAAAATGTTTCTTTCAGGCAAGTGTTCGCATTTGCCGCTTCTCTTGTGAAAGCGCTTCGTAGAAAATCCAAAGGGATCCTTATCTATTTCCCTTCATCTGCGCCCTTCTGTTCTGCAAAAAGTGATGAACTTCTTCATCAGAATATCTCACATCTCCCTATGTGTCTGTCGTAACACTTAAATGGCTTCCATAAACTGCTGCATATGAGTCCCCAATCCCTTCTTCAGTTATATTTTAGTGGAGGTTGTAAGAGAATTCTTCTTATAACCAACTTGAAAGAAGACGAATGTAGCCAAATCTAGAAGACTAAATGATGATCGTTTTCATACCGTTCAGACCACTATCACTAACACCATTATATGTTATATAGAGGACTCGGCACACATATTCAAATAATTGCCACTCATACTGGTTTCCTAGAAGTCATTTGATCTGACAAACTACTCATCATAATATCGAGAATCAGTTGTGGTAATGCTTCTCTTGCTTCTCACACGGATGTAATTCTAGGTTTTGCAATTGTCTGCTTTTATCCAGGCACTTCATTATGACCTGATGGATATTTTGAAAGTACCACTCTTGCATCATGTATTCATTGTTCTATTTCCGTTTGCTCGGGTCGAAATTGTAAATTCATCTTGTTGGAGATATTGTTCTCTTCATCTCTTAGCAATCCATGTGGGTAAGCTTTGTTGATTTGTCTTAAGAAAGGGAAAAAAATCAATCATACAAATTTGGCTCCCCTCGCTATGGATGCCGTTTACTTTCTGCCAACTGACTTTCCAGTAGTCACCAACCTAACTTTTGTATGTCATCTCAGAGAACGACTAGGAGGCAATAACAATAATGATTCCGAGGACTTTCTCTCAACCCCCCTCTCTTCACTCT
>NC_142942.1:3337500-3350000 GCF_046866305.1 Octopus bimaculoides | reverse complement strand
TTAGCAGCGTTTTATGATCGTGTAGATAAATCCAATATATTAGTAGCTTGTATTTGAACAATGTTTTGATAAGTTATGCTGATAATTTCTATAGACAGGGGTTTGAAAGCAAAATGTAACTGGAAGAACAAATATCTAAATATCTCGATAAGCCCTAACACATTCCTGCGTGTATACTAATAATAGCAACATCAGCAAAAACAACAATAATAATGAGGATGATGAGGATGATGATATTCATAGCAATAGAAATGATAATAATAATTATAATACATGTATTATTATTATTATTATTATTATTATTATTATTATTATCTATATAATAATACGCTAAGGCCGAATACGTTACGCGGTCATGTGGGTGATTGAAGGGAGAAACGAAGAGCGAGAAAAAAAAAAGATGATAATGAGGAAAAGAAATAGTTATTATGCGATTAAAAGGTTAGTAAGAAATACAATGATTAGCCGAGGATTCATGTTTTGGTAGTGAAGTTAAAATATATAGTAAGAGAGAGAGAGTGAAGGGCATTTATATTACCAATGAGAGAGAGATCAAATGTGAGAAGTGAGGCCTATGCCAGCTGATGCATTACGCTCTCACACGGTTAGGTGGAAGTGGGAGGAAATGAGAAAGAGAAAAACAGAAGAGACAACGACATGAATAGTGGAATTACATGGTTAACAGTTTCGTTGAAGGTAGAAGTAGAGAAAAGAAGAGAGAGAGAGAGAGAGAGAGAGAGAGAGAGAGAAAGAGATAGAGAGAGAGAGATGGGGTAGAGAGAGGGGGTGAAGGGAGAGAGTTTTTACCACATGAACGTTTTAAACATCGTATATTATTGTGATTGAGGAAAATAATATTTTAATATTCAAATTTTTATATTTTTCATCTGTCAATCTATTTATTCATCTATATACTCACATTGGTGAAATACATCGCTGGGTGAACGGTAGAAAGAAGGCTTATTTTAGATATAATAATAAGCTTATAGATACAAAAGATAGGTTTTTCAATAAAAGTGAAATAACTTAGCAAAATAGCCGTGGATGTTCTTTTTCTTAATTTGTAATTCGAATTTTGTATTGTCAGATTAGATAGATACATCGCCAGCAAGACAAGTACATAAAAACAAACAGCTGAACTGAACAGAAAGAAAATGAAAATAATCTTGTTTGGCAAACAGCTTAGACTAAGGAATGTGACCAAAGTGTAATGATGGCGGTAGTGATGGTAGTGGTCATGGAGGTAGTGGTGGAAGTAATGGTGGGGTATTGATGGGATAGCGGTGGGGGTAATGGTGGTGGTGCTGGTGCTGGTACTGGTGGTTGTAACGCTGGTGCTCGTGGTGGTGGAGGTAGCGGTGATCAGTGGACAGTGGAAGGTTTAGTTCCTTTATTGAACTAAATTTATTATGTACTACATATATATTGCATGCTATATTGTGCATAAGTGCAATTATTGATCATTTGATCGCTTGGAAATTGATCGTTGTCTATATAAAATATGGATGACAGACGATGTAAGCTAACAAGAGAAAGAATGAGACGTATAAGCTACGATCTAAAGAGAAACAGAGACGAACTACCAGAATATTACATGGGAGCAGTAATGTATAAGGCAAAATATGAATCAAATGGAATTCAGTGAGTATTTGCAACAGACAAGAGATCGTGTTCAAGATGGAATAGAACCTGAAAATGAGAGAGAACGGGGGAAAAACTGTAAACATATGGCTGAAATATATAACGTGTGACATGAATATTCTCTTCAACAATTGTGAATATTCTCTGTAACAATTGTGAATATTCTCTGTAACAATTGTGAATATTATCTGTAATAATAAGTGAACCCCTGAACGGCTGAAAGAATGTGACAGTCATGTCATTTAATTACAGGCTAATCCAGAAGAACAGAATTTTTTCCTTTACTGAAAATACAATTTCAAACGAATAACTAATTGTTATAGTTGGAAATAAAATTTCAGCCACCTAAAAATTTCCGTTATTAATAGAGAAATTTCGATGGGTACTCATAGTTATTCTAATAGCCATTATTATTATTATTATTATTATTATTATTATTATTATTATTATTATTATTATTATTATTATTATTATTATTATTATTATTATTATTATTATTATTATTATTATTATTATTATTATTTTATGTTTGACTTTTATTTTGCAGTTGTACAAGTTGGATCCAAGTCTCACCCAGAGACCTCAAGAGACAAGTTAGAAGTTCATGTAGGTGTTATGCCTAGGGTACCATATATTTGGATTTGTACAGTTTTGTTCAAGTGAATGTTTAAGAAACCATAAGAAAATTATGTGTTTGCTTTAAAATTTGAGATCACATAGACAGTATTTTACGTAGGATATAGGCAGTTCCCATGAGCACTATCTTTTGAACTTCAGCCATTTTGGGGTTTCCTGATATCTGAGCTAGGTAGTAATCAGCCCGTTTTGCTGTCATTCCCAGGGCACCTATGACAATAGGTATTGTTTTCGTCTTCAGATTCCACATTTTGCTAATTTCTATTTCAAGATCTGTATATTTGCTCAGTTTTTGGTACGTCTTGACAGATATGTTTATATCGATTGGGACAGTCATATCAATGAGGAGGCATGATTTTTGTCTGAAGTCTTTCAGTATGATGTCTGGCCTATTTGCGTCTATCTTTCTGTCAGTTTGAATGGTGAAGTTCCAGAGGAGTGCAATGTGATCAGTTTCAAGTACTGGGGGTGGTTTGTGTTCTCACCATTTTTTTTTTTTATTATTATTATTATTATTATTATTATTATTATTATTATTATTATTATTATTATCATCATCATTGTTGTTGTTGTTGTTGCTGTTGTTGTTGTTATTAATGAGTGGCAGAGCAGTACATGCAATCAAAGTGATACTGGGGTAAAATATACGAATCCCAGTATACCCATCATAACTAGCCGTCTGATAAGGTTACACCAGGCACATATACCACAACTGTAAATGCATGACATGATGATCTCATATCAGGATAAACTGTGCATGATTTTGCAGGTAGAGCCCAGTTAAAATTTTCTTCAGGTCGAGTAGCCCATCCTGTTCAAAAGATCCCTCAATAAGGGCTGTTTAATATTGTTGAACGAAACAGCCATTTTTCCAGAGGTGAATAATACAAACTCCAAAGAATTCTTCTCAACACATGGCTATGATGCTCCCCAACTACCTCTGCTGTGATCAAAGATGCACATATTGTCAGCCGCTTAGGGAATGCTCAACTGGTTAACGTGAAACAACTGACAATCAAATCTATTCTGACAATCAAACAACTGACAATCAAAAATATTCTATATTGAACAGAATATTTGCTGTAACCCATCCTTTATACCAAGAAAAAACAATGTACATGATAACACTTCCAGTCAGTTAAGATCAGAAGCGATGAGAGCCACTGTTTGGTACTGCATTAGGTCTTTGTTACTGCATCAGGGCATTGATACTGCTTCAAGACTATTATTATTGTTATCATTATTATTATTATGGCCATGATGCTTCACCACTCCTTCAGCACGTGAACCGAGATGCACATATCGTCAGCCACCAAGGGACAGGCTCAACTGGTTAACGTTAAACAGCTGACAAGAAAATCTGTAGTTTGGAGCAGAATATTTGCTGTAGACTATCTTTTAAACTAAGACAATCAATGAACATGATAGTACTTCCAGTGAGTTAAGATCAGAAACCATGTGAGTCACTAACTGGTATTACATCAGGGTATTTATCCTCATCATCATCATCATCATCATCATCATCATCATCATCATCATCATTATTATTATTATTATTATTATTATTATTATTATTATTATTATTATCATATGTTTGACTTTTGCTTTCTATTTGTACAAGTTCACTCCAAGTCTCATCCAGAGACCTCAAGAGACAAGTTAGAAGTTCACGTTGGTCTTATACTTGGGGTGCACAAAGGATTGTTCTAGATAATGTTTAAGAAAACAGAAGAAAATTATAAGTTTGTTCTAAAGTTTGAGATTACATAGTACTTTACGTTGGATATGGACAGTTCCATGAGCACTATCTTTAAATTTTTGCTATTTGGGGGTTTCATGGTATCCGAGCTACGTAAGAATCAGCCAATTTTGCTACCATACCTAGGGATTCCATGACAACATGTATTGTTTTAGTGTCGAGGTTCCACATTTTGCTAATTTTTATTTCAAGATCTTTCTACTTGCTCAGTTTTTGGTAGGTCTTGACAGATACATTTATATCGATTGGGACAGTAATATCAATGAAGAGGCATGCTTTTGTCTGAAGAATTTCAAAATAATGTCTGGCCTATTTACATCTTTCAGTCACTTTGAATGGTGAAGTTCCAGAAGAGTGAGATGTGATGATTTTCAAGCACTGGAGGTGGTTTGTGTTCCCACTAGTTTTCATAATGGGGCAGGCCCAGTTTTTTGAAGATTAACAAGTGAATATATTGTGCTGCTCTATCATGCCTTTTGAGATACTCTGTATGCACATGGAGACAACATTATCATTGTTTTCATATTGTTGCTGACATACATGACATGCTGGGCTACTGCCGTTCTTTAATATAATGGCCTCGTAGTTCCTTGTAGGTAGGCATTGATCTTAGGCTACTAAGATAAACCCTTCTGTTTCTGATTTTAAGCCTGAAGACATTAACGACTGATGGGTAAGGGCTTTGTCAACATCTCAACATCGGCATTATCAGCTCTCTTTGTGTATTTGTCATTGAGAGGATTTTCTTGCCATTATTATTATTATGTTGTTTTTTTTTCTTCTTTCTTCAAATTTTCTTCCATTTCTCGCCGAGTGTTTATTATTATTATTACTATTATTATTATTATTATTATTATTATTAATATTATTATTATTATTATTATTATTATTATTATTATTATTATTATTATTATTATTATTATTATTATTATTATTATTATTATTATTATTATTATTGAGTGAGAGAGCAGTGCATGCCATCAAAGTGACACTGGGGTAAAATATACAAAGCTCAATATACCCATCATGACTTCCTGTCTGATAAGGGTACACCAGGCACATGCATCACAACCATATGTGCGCGACATGGTGATCTCATATCAAGATAAACAGCGCATGACCTCGCAGGTGGAGCCCAGTTATAATTTTTTTCAGGTCGGGTAGCCCATCCCGCTCAAAAGGTCCCTGAATAAGGTTTGTTTAAGGATGTTGAGCAAAACACCCATGTTTCCAAAGGTGAATTGTTCAAACCCCAAATAACTCCTCTCAACACATGGCTTTGATGCTCCCCCACTACTTCTGCTCATGATCAGAGATGTACATATCGTCAACCACCAAGGGACATGCTCAACTGGTTAAGATCAAGCAACTGACAAGCAAATTTGTGGTATTGAGCAGAATATTTGCTGTAGCCCATCTTTTATACCAAGACAAAACAACATACATGATAACACTTCCAATCAATTAAGATCAGAAGCCATGAGAGCCACTCCCTGGTACTGCATCGGGGCATTATTATTATTATTATTATTATTATTATTATTATTATTATTATTATTATTATTATTATTATTTTATTGTCTTCGCACAGCCTCTAGCGCTGGAGATGCACTACGGTGTCAGCTGTTCACTATGTAACACCCTGTATTTTTCGAGCACCATCCTGAGTATTGGAGCGGTTCCAAACAGTGTTGTTTTCTGCAAGTGGTCCACCCTTATTGCAGCCCCTATTTGTTCCATGTACTTTTCAAGAATTTTACTCACTGTTACGAGGGCTCCGATAATTATCGGTACTACTACCACCTGTCAACGATCACAGGTACTGAACCACCTAAGCTAACCGGTCATATCTATCGACTTTTCTTTCTTTCTTATCGCATACCTTGTTGTCAGCTGCGTATGCTATATGAAGAAGCATCGATTGATTCCCTTCCCATTTAGCACTATGCCTGGTTTCCTATTCTCTATCTCATGGTCGCACTGAATCATAAAATCCCATAGGATCTTTGCATTATTAATTTTGATGATGCCGTCGGGTTTATGTTCCTACCACATTTTTGCTCATTAAATGTTATTTCTATTTTCTGAATGAAACGATGTGTGTCACCTCCGTCACTCCCACAACATGTGTAAATACGATTACCTCACTGACAAAATGCTGGACTACACCCGAGTAAGTAATACTAATTAAAAGTGTAAGACTGTATCCGAGTAAGTATATATTGGGCTATATTCGATTAAATACACATCACGAACACGTAAGTACGTAAACTAATTATTTAAGTATGGACCCAGTTTTAAATGAACACATTTTAATATTTCAAAATAACGTTAATTATTATTATTATTATTGTTATTATTATTATTATTATTATTATTATTATTATTATTATAGTTGTTGTTGTTGTTGTTATTGTTATTATAATTATTATTATTTTTATTATTATTATTATTATTAGTATTATTATTGTTATTGTTATTGTTCTTCTTCTTCTTCTTCTTCTTCTTCTTCTTCTTCTTCTTCTTCTTCTTCTTCTTATTATTATTATTATTATTATTATTATTATTATTATTATTATTATTATTATTATTATTATTATTATTATTATTATATGAAAACTCACGGATTATTTTGCTGGGTATGTTGCAAAGTGTCAGCTGTCCATTCCCAGCAGACTAAGGTGACACTTGTTTGCTGATCATGCTTCAAGAACCTCGCGAAGAGTACCTACAGTTCCAAGCAATGCTGATTTTTGTACCGATCTTTTTCGGCCATGTTGGTAGTTGAGTGCTGATACTTCGACGTGCACCAATTACTATAGTTATCAAGTCTACTTTCTTCATCGACCATAAGCTTCCTATTTCCCTACTTTAAATTGCCATAGTTGTTTAGTTTTTCTTCTTTCACGTTAATCCTGTCACCGGGACATACTGTTTATACAAGTTCTTTCTTTTTTATTCACCACAAAAATGTCCTGTTTACTATGTCGGATTAGGTGTTTGCTCTGGATCATTATAACCCACATAATTTTGCAGTTCTCATTTTCAGTGACTGCTTCTGTGATTTCTGCATACCCCGTCTTTGCTCTTTGTAAGCCGTGACTTCCACAGATCTCCTTATGAATTATTCTTGCCACATTGTCATGGTGTCGTTTGTATTTGCTTTGCGTCTAGTTTAGGCATTCCCTAATTATGTGTCATACCGTTTCACCTCTGTCACCGCAGTTTCTGCATTTGTCGCTATCTTGTCAATTCTGCACTTCATACAATTGGTCTTTAACGCTTGTTCCTGTGCTGCGCATATGAGTTCTTCTGTTTCTATCTTCAGGTCCCTCCTCTTCATCCATAGCCATTGATCCTTTGTATCTGTCTTGGCGATCATATCTCTTGCAACCTGAACAAACATTTTTCGTTCATGCTTTTTCTCTTGTTTGTTTTTGTTGTTCATTTCTTCGTAAATTTTTTCTTTCGTTACGCAATTTTCAGTTTTGATAACACCGACCTTCTTCGTGTGCATCAGTTGTGACTACACAGCATTTTTAATATCCCACCCTAGGGTGTTTTCCTCTGCTTCGACATAATCCTGACAACTGACCATACCTCTGTCAGCCTTTCTTCTGGACAAGTACAGCCTATCGGTGTCACACTTGGGGTAGAAGGCTCTGTGTAGTGTCAACATATTTCTGGTCCTGATATCCATTTTCTTCATTTATTCTCTTTTGTCATTTTATAATTCCCGTTCCATACAGAAATTATACTATTGCCCACTGCTTGGAATTTGAGCGCAGCACCAGTCTTCGGAAATTCTACGTCCTCAGTTGCTCTTTCCTTTCGTTTTCCATTATGTCGTTGCACTCTGATACGCCAAGGTATTTGTATCCTTCCATATTATTATTATTATTATTGTCATTATTATTATTATTATTATTATTATTATTATTATTATTATTATTATTATTACTTTTTTCTTCTTCTCTCAATGTGCCGGGTCTCATCAGCATCAACATCATCATCATCATCATCATCATCATCATCATCATCATTATTATTATTACAACTACTCATGGGAGTAGCAATAATAATGAACCACCATATAAATAAATAAGTTATTTTTACATTATCTTTATAAAACCATACAGTTTTACCTTCCAGTTTGTAGGTAACTTGCTGTTCAATGCAGAAAAAAAAAAAAGCAAGACAAGACAAAACTGAAACGAAGGTAATCATAATGCATTGACTCTGATCATTTAGGTCACTGCGACACTAGTTCCCTTACTCAGTAAACAAACAAAAAAGAAAAAAATCATATTTATTTGATTTGTTACAGAAGATTAACTTCTTACACATCGATTATCTAGTCAGATGTCAAATATATCTCTATGTATAAATATATAGCAGCGTCTGTGTGTGTTTGTGTGCGCGCGCATATATGTTCATGTATATATCTTTGTACGCATGGTTAGAGATATGTTTACACACACACACACACACACACACACACACACACACACACACACACACACACACACACATAGATATATATATATATATATATATATAAGGGAGAAATAGAAAATGAGATTCTCAAGATTATTAATCACAACGATCGTTTCGACCCATCTTGCATCGATCCCTCATAAGAATACAACAGGTTTTGGTGCATTCTTTGGTGCCGATGTGTCTTGTCAGATGACTTTTTAAAAGGTACCTCGCTCGACAAACTCGATTTTGCTCTGTTCCTTTACAATGTATGTCGTTGAACCAAGCAAAACCGAGTTTATTGAGAGAGGATCTTTGAATAAAATGTCACCTGATGCGACACACAGGCGCCGAAGCATGCCCTGCAAACCGTTGTACAGTACCTCCCCCGCGAATGACCGATGCAAAATGAGTTGAATCAATCGTTTTGATCAATAAATACCATCGTGAATTCCATTTTGTGTTTCATTTATATGGTATATGCTCGACGGACAGTGAGGAAATCCTTAGGTAGGTCCATTGACTCTTATATCAAACCTGTGGATAACACCAAATATCTATAGACAGTGTAAGTGCTTCAATAGGCATACTGCCATATGTATCCCCAAGGTATAAATAACTTCTTATATATATATATATATATATATATATATATATATATATATATACATATATACATTCTTTATTTGTGAATTAAGACTACCATTGGTATCATGTGAAGAAGAGTGGGAAAAAAGACAAATATTATAACTTTTTCAAGCCGAAGAAAGGTGTTTGCCTCCATTTTAGAATGCTTTCCAAAATTGAGGCGTATACTTTTCTGCACACGAACGGCTTGAAAAATTGTTAAGATACTTTGAAATTTTCCCACTCTTCTTAACATGAAAGCAATATTAGGTTAATTCAGACTTAAAGAAACCATTTTTCCATTCTAACGGTCTACTTTTACGTTTCTCACTCTCTCTCTCTCTCTCTCTCTCTCTCTCTCTCTCTCTCTCTCTCTCTCTCTCTCTTAACCATGAAACGATTCGTATCCAATTAACTAAAGGCTTGGTTTGTTTACGCTCTTCCCTCCGGTTTTTTGTTCTATGTGTGCCATAAATATCGCCATCCGCTTTAGAGAAAAATTTGTAGTTTGGAATCAGTAGTTCTTTGACTGCTATTTCTAAATTTTCAGTATGTTGGAGAAGCAACTCAATTGCTAATCCCTGTATATTTATGATGATAAATAGTTTTACCGATAAAGGTTTTTTTCATACTGAACTACTTGGCAAAATTGTTAATTATTAATTCTATTATTAATTGACGATTCTCTGCCCTTATTCTTGTATATTTTTTATTTGATATCTCTAAGTTAGATGGTTAAACCGTAATCCCTGCACACGGGACTTCTTTCCATACGGGACTATTTGTGACGCACATGGAATAGATTTCTTTGAGGTGAGATGCCTGAACTCACTAGCCGATGAATTCGTAAGTGCCTTTCTTACCGTTGATTTTTGGTGTCGCATTGCCAAAAATTACCGTGAATTTTTTTAGAGACACTTTCAAATTTATCAGAATATTTGGGCTGAAGATTGGAATAGTGAAATTTCGATTCACTTAACCATGAAACGATTCGTATCCAATTAACTAAAGGCTTGGTTTGTTTACGCTTTTCCCTCCGGTTTTTTGTTCTATGTGTGCCATAAATATCGCCATCCGCTTTAGAGAAAAATTTGTAGTTTGGAATCAGTAGTTCTTTGACTGCTATTTCTAAATTTTCAGTATGTTGGAGAAGCAACTCAATTGCTAATCCCTGTATATTTATGATGATATATATATATATATATATATATATATATATATATATATATATATATATATATATATATACGTTTTGCTGATGAAGGAGCAAAACTCCCGAAATATGGCATATATGCCTATTACTCAATTTGTTCGTCCTCGATCTCAATGTCTGTTTACATCCGACGTCTCAGACACGAAACACCGTAACAAAATCTGTGCTGGCTATAATTTGGCTTTAACGTCTAGAGAAAATCTGCACAGATGACCTTAACACGTGATTTAAGTGCACTGTTAACACAGTAATACATGGTAGTGACTTATGAAAACGGTTAATATACTTTGTAGAATATAATGATTGCATAATAAAATGCTGGGTGTCTACAAGTCATTAAAATTAATTTATATATGTATTTTTGTATATATATGTGTGTATATCTACCGCCTACATATATATGTGTATCGCTATCTGCACACATACATACACACAGACTCACACTTTTTAGTGTATGTAAAAGAATCATTGATTTAAGAAGAAAACTGTAGACACTAGCATTTGATCCAGTATTGATTAATAGCAAATAATCGTATATCTACATTTTTTTCTTGCAGCCTGATTATAATCTCTCCCTCTATTATTCTTATGTCTTGTAATATGTGTGCATATATATATATATATATACATAAACATTGAAGCGCAGGCTGAGACACTAACACACATGCATAATACATACATATACATACACACAATCGCGCGCACACACACATATATCTTTGTGTGCGTGTTTGTATTAATGTATATAGAGATATATAAATGCGTATATGAGGAGTATGTTTGTCTTTTCTACGTGTTCCTCGACTTTGTGTGTGATCTTGTGCCTACGTTCGTACGTCAACGTTTATCAATTTACTTGAATGTTTATAAAATGTAGAGATATTCACGTTCTGTTTTCAAATACCAATGCCAGTTCAACAGCAAAATACTTTCGTGTGGTGGCACGTTACCTTAAATGAAAGAGAGAATTGACTAACAAAGACGGGCTGACGTATGGGGCGTAGAATCTCTCGGATGAAGTGAATATTCCGTTAGATGAAATGAGAGATATAATTTAAAATTAATTGCTGACATTTTACAAGGACGATTGTCATGCTAGATATATCAGCCAAGTTACTTTACATCATATCATAACATCTTCAAAACAGGAAAGACGCATAGTCTTATGTAGCTTTATAATATTAAGAAAAATTGGAATAGTCATAGGTGAATGTCCTAAGATAAAAAAATCTTTTCTTATCAGGCTTGAATTTGAGCTTAATCACAAAAGCGTCAGTTATTACCGAGAGCTCAATTCCTATAATTGTTTTTGAATGGAATATATTCGTTTTTGGTGAATAATATTGAATGAACAATAAACCATGTGTACAGCATGTATTATCAGCGCGTAAAAGAGGAAAATTTTTCATTGAGTGCCATGTAACATCTGTGACTGGACACAATGAATTTGCTATAATGGAATTAATTTGACGAATGAAAACTTTTACATACTGAATGAAGAAACATACTACATAATTCCGATGTTAATATTTATTGAAAATATGCTAGTGGGATCAACAAGTCTGAGTTTCTCTGAAATATCTTTTCCACTCACATTGTTTCTTCAAACACAAGCCTTTTCATTTAATCATTTTATCACAGCAACACGGGTAGCACCCCTGAAGCCATTCCAGGTTTTGATGACCTTTGAATCGGAAGTTATCAGACCCAAAATATGATCTGAATGCATGCAAATTTGTAGACAGAAATATAACCTCTGCATTAATCTAACAAACGTACAAACTGGCCGTCAATGACATCAATAACATCAGCATGCGCAAATCCCCAAACTTCATAGCTATTACTCCAACGTTATCGTCCAACGAATACGAAATAAAATTAAATAGGAACCAATTAGTGTAAGTTCAACTGACATCGCTTAGAAAGTTCAACACTATATTAGCTTCATCCAGTGAATACAAATTCTTTTCATGAATAAACTAATACCGAGAGTTTACTATACGCAAGGGCTATATTTCTTACCATGGTAAGAATGACTTTTAACATTGGTTCCTTGCCGTACGACTTAGGGAGGAATGTGTTATCGATTTCTTCGATTAATTAACGGGTAATTAATGTGTCACTCCTGCAATGATGAAATTCGGC
>NC_142942.1:3305000-3332500 GCF_046866305.1 Octopus bimaculoides | reverse complement strand
GTAGAAAGAGAAAGAAACGTTTGTTTCTTTACATAGTAATGTCTTCTCACTTTCTCTTTATCAATCTAAGATTCAGAAACCCTATCCTATCTACGCTGCTTTCCTTCATTCCACTAAGATTCTGTCTGTTCATCTCTTTCCTACTTCAGAGAAATAGTAAGGCATTTGGAACAGAGAAACGAAAAGAGACTAAGCACAAGCAACGGAGGGTGCTGCTGGTGATGGTGAGGAAGAACGGCAAACATAGAGAAAGGCCAAAGAAAGGCGAATAAAAGAGTGAAGGAGCAGAAAGTGAGGTAAAGCTTGTATACTCACGAGAGAGGTAGTTACAGAGAAGCGGAGATTTAATTTTATATGTGTTCTTATTTTTACAGGACTGCCTGTATATGTATAATACAAAAACAAAATAAAACAACCTCATGCGTATATACGTGTGGATGCGCGGTGCGTGTGTTAGTGCGTGTGCCCGTGTATTTGTGAGTGTTTGTCAGTGTGTATGTATGCGTGTGTATATGTGTGTGTGTCTGCATGCAGACACACATCACATGCACATGCACGAACAACAGAGACACAAAAGCATAAATTTGTAAGTTACGTAAGCATGTCTGGTGATGCATTTATATGTCGATTCGATCAATACAAATGTGCAGCCTACACCCACGTAAGTTTCCTCTCTCGATATAGATCAACACACATTAAAGTAAAATAGAGCAAATATGGGTAGAATGGCAGTTAGAATGAAGAATCCCATTACATGGAAGCGCTTGAGTATCCGAAATATCGATAACTCATTCGCTCAGAAACGCACACTTGAACAGCAGTATACATATACGTGTATATATTACGTTTGCGTTACTCTGTGTGTTTGTATGCATTTGTGTACGATTATATATATATATATATATATATATATATATATATATATATATATATGTATGTATGTATGTATGTATGTATGTGTGTATACATGCACACATACACACATACAATTATGTATACGTATACATATACATATATGTATGTATGTGTTGGGTGCGTTTGGGAATACTATATTAATATTAACGAACGCAAAAATATTTCTCGAATGGTTTTAACCAGTGGGGAGACGAGCCTAGTCTTCATTTTCCGATTTTTTAGTCTTAGACATAAGAAAGCTTGACTCCCTTTTCTGATCAATTCCATTATGGAAGGAGATTCATGCCTAAGGGTATATCATGCATGCCCTTGTTATATATTAGTGTCTAGTTGGAGAATAGTTTTCTTTTCTTCGTATGTATTTGGGGGTTTACAGACAAGCAGATCCATCGATATTGGCGTTATCCTTTCTGAAGTCAATGGTAATTAAAACGAACTGTGAATAAGCCATTCTAAAAGAACAAATTGAAAACGGATATCGTTGGCAAAAGATTGGTGAAAGTAGTAGAAACAGAACATTCATTACCCTGCCATCTCTCTCCTTGGCTTTGTCTCTCTATGTATCTGTCGATTTCTCTTCTCTGTCGATCCGTCTATCCATCTATCTATCCATCCATCTATCTATCTATCTATCTATCTATCTATCTATCTATCTATCTATCTATTTATTTATCTATCTATCTTTCTGTATGTCTGCCTGTCTGTCTGTCTAGCTAGCTACTACTCGCTTGCTTTCGCTTTATTTCTGAAACACACAAGCAAATCGACTGAGTTATGGAAAGATTTAAGTTCTATCAAATTTAATATGATCAAGAGACCACGTACTTTACGTTGCATCAGCTTACACATATACTCGGAATTTTAACCCTACTATACAGAGATGTTTGTGTCTCTGTGATCACGTGTGTGTGTACGTGTATGTGCGCTGGTAATAGTAATAGCGAGATAATGTTTGACTGACGAATTGTCATAAAATTAAAACATAGACAGCTTCGGTTATAATATTTTACCCTATGAATAATATTTATCATTATTTCTTATACATAATTACTTCCTAGTTGTTTCTTCTGCCCTTGTCAACAAGATTTACTGTTTAAGATGAAAAAAAAATGCGTCAGTACTTACGTAATTTTGATTAATCCGCATGCAGGCGCAGTCGGGACTGAGTAGAAAGAAGTTTGCTTTGCGACAACATGGTTCCATGTTCATTCACACAACATAGAATTTCGGTCATGTGACTTCTGGTATCGCCAAGAGGCCTAACAAAACCTTATGATTGCATTTGGCAGTCGGAAACTGAAAGAAGCTGGTCGTAAATAAATATATATTTATAAAGCATATATGCATTCATAAATACACGTGTGCGTGTGCATGCGTACTTACATATACATACATATACATATATATACACACATATACATGCTTCTCCATCTGTGTCTGTGTTTGTGATTGTTCCCACCACTGCTTGTCTACCGGTGTTGTTTTATTTAAGGCCATGTAATCTGGCGGTTCGTCAAAAGCGAAAGAGGGAATAAGTATCAAACTCTAAACAAACACACACACACACACACACACACAAACACACACACACACACACACACACATACACACACACACACACACACACACACACACACATATATATATATATATATATATACATATACAGGAGACGCTTTATTTGGATTAGACCTTTGAATGGGATGCGCTAGGAATGCCGAAATTCAATGACTGAAATAGGTATACGATAAAATAAATAAACATGCACACTGTATATAGACCATATGCGTAACTGTATGTGTATTTAGTGTGTACTGTTAGATGACTTGAAGAACGAAAGCATAATACAGTTCTATATTTAATGGATGAGGAATTATGTACATTATTTACATTATTTACATTTGACGGATATTTGTCCTAATCTTGTTTGTTGTTAACACAACGTTTCGGCTGATATAGCCTCCAGCCTTCATCAAGAATCTTGGGGAAATTTGGAATCTGGGATCTCATTCCTAAGGTAGCCTTCGGTATTATTATTATTATTATTATTATTATTATTATTATTATTATTATTATTATTATTATTATTAGCATTATTATTATTATTATTATTATTATTATTATTATTATTTATTGCCCTTGCACAGCTTCTAACGCTGGAGATATACTACAGTGTCAGCTGTTCACTTCCAGTGAACTAAGGTAACACCTCTTATGTTTCGAGCACCTTCCGGAGAATTCGAGCGGTTCCAATCAGTGCTGTTTTCTGCAAGTGTTCCACCCTTATTGCAGCCCCTATTTGTTCCATGTAATTCTTGAGATTTTTGCTCACTGTTCCCAGAGCGCGGACATTTACTGGTACTACTGCTACCTATTTCATCGACCACAACTGCTTAACTTTCCAAGCTAACCTGTCATATTTCTCGACTTTTCTTTCTTTTTTATCGCACACCTTGTTGTCAGCTGGGCATGTTATATCTATGATCCAGCATAGTTTGTTTTCTTTCTCAATCAAAACTATGTCCGGTTTCCTTTTCTCAATCTCATGGTCGCACTGAATTATGAAATCTCATAGGATCTTTGCATTTTTATTTTCGACAATGCCTTTAGGTTTGTGGTTGTACCAATTGTTTGCTCTGTCATGTCCATACCTGTTGCAAAGTGTCCAATGGACAAGCCTGGCTATATTTTCATGACGTCTCTTATATTCCTTCTGGGCTAGTGGCGTACATTGGCTGGTGATATGCCATACGGTTTCGCAGTTTTGTCCACAGATTCTGCAATTGTCACTTACTGATGTGTTGTCTATTCTGTATGTTACGTAGTTTGTTCTTAGTGCTTACTCTTGGGCAGCACAGATTAGAGCCGCCGATTCCGGTTTTAAATCACTTTAAGTCATCCACAGCCATCTTTTCTCTCTGTCTGTCTTATCTTCAGCATCCCTATGAAATTTACCATGCATTCTTTTCTTTACCCACCTATTTTCAGTTTCATTCGTTTTCAATTTCTTGTATAGTGCTTAATCTTTGCAATGTTTCATCCTACACAAGCTTGACCTTCTTACTTCTAGTAATAGCATTTTCTGTTGCATTTTTTACATACCATGCTATGTTGTTTTCTTCTGCTCTAATGCTGTGTTCGCATCCAATACGTCCTCTTACTCCTCTTTGTCTTGGTACATACAGTCCGTCTGTGTCACTTTTTGGGTGGAGTGATCCATATCTAGTTAGCAACTTCGTTGTCTTTCTGTGTAAGCTGTTTAGTTCTTCTACTGTCCATGCGATTACTCCTGCTTCATATCTAAGGAGTGAAACCGCCCAGGTGTTGATAGCTTCGATCTTATTCCGTCCGTTTAATTTCGACTTCAGAATCAGTCTCAGTCTGCGCAAGTACTCCACCTTAAATTTTTCTCTCATTTCTTTCTCCAACAATTTAGCCATTTCCAGAATCCCCAAGTACTTATAGCCCGTCTCTTCTATCTGTTTCATAATCTCCCCCGACGGTATCGTTAGTCTGTCCATACATTTGATTTTGCTTCTCTTCAATACTAAACACCACCCTTTCTCAGTCCGAACTCCATTCTTATATCAGCGCTGACGGCATACACAGTATCAACGACAGAGCTGACTTGGGCTTCATCTTTACCATAAAGTTAGTCGTCATCCATGAATAACAAATGGTTGACTTTTTGTTGGCGGTTTTGAATATATACCCAGCTTTTGCTTTCCTCAGAGTCAGTGTTAGTGGTATCAAGCACAGTACAAAGATCAGTGGGGACAGGCAGTCCTCTTGGAAGATGCCCCTCCTAATTTCTACTGTCCCTAAACTTCTTCCGTATGCTGTCAGGTCCGTCCTCCAATTCGCCATACTTTTTCCAAGCAATCGCTGAATATTCGTTGCAAACAGATTCATACGCTCTATAATCCAAGAATGTGGGATCATATCGTACGCCTTATGATAGTCGATACATGATCTGGCTAAGTCACTTTTCGTCCTCTTGCAGTCTCTAAGTACAGTTTTATCTATCAGGAGTTGATCTTTGGTACCTCTGCACTTACACTTGCAACTCTTCTGCTCATGTGGCAGGACTCCACTTTTTTCTAGACGTTCGTACATTGACTCTGCGAGTATTCCAGTCAATAACTTCCGCATAAGTGTCAATTATTATTATTATTATTATTGTTATTATTATTATTATTATTATTATTATTATTATTATTATTATTATTATTATTATTATTATTATTATTATTATTATTATTATTATTATTATCATTATTATTATTATTATTCAGGTCACTGAATAAGCCCGTGGGCACAGCTTATTTTCCGGCGAGTCTGAGGACTACTGGAGTTTCCATTCTGACTGATATAGTTAGGATGGAGATGGTTTTATATTTACAATCTAATCTAGGATGTCATAAAGATAATCTATATAATCTAAAATAAAGCAGAAATTATAAAACGAACAGGTAAATTTTGCTGTTTCTCTTTAAATGTGTATCTCCCAAGGTACTCCATATGTCCCAGCTTGCTAATATTTTGTGATAAGGTGCGTATTACTATGATACTTCAGAATAATTGAATAAACATTTTAATAACGCTTTAGCTGAAACTTCATATAAATAATTTTATTGGATTCAACCAAGTACTGTGGTAAACTTCATCAAAAGTAACGCCGCCATCATGCCATATATCAAAAGCGGGTAGGCCTAATGATTGTTTGCATGAATGCATGTGCGCCTGTGTGTGTAGAAAATATCACACACGTTATTTAAACGCCAGAATCTACTATCTTTCGCCTGGGAAATCTCCATTTAACAACGTATTATACACTACAAAGCAAGGCGAATCGAATTCGTCCCAGAAGTAAGGAGAACACCAGACACCGCATTCCGCTGTTTTCGGGCATATAAATGCTTACATCGTAGATTAGCTTCTATTTGGAATATGTATCACAAGGCCACCAAAAATCATAACTTTATGTATATATATATATATATATATATATATATATATATATATATATATATATATATATATATATATATATATATATATATATATATATATATATATATATATATATATATATATGTATATATATATATATATATATATATATATGTATATATATATATATATATATATATATATATGTATATATATATATATATATATATATATATATATATATATATATATATATATATATATATATATATATATATAAATTTAGTGAATGGAGTAAAACGCATATGTTATCTGCATACATTTATTTTTAACATATGTTTCGAAGATTACAAATTATACCTTCCATGTTAAAAATGTAATCTTCTCTTCAGGGAAATGCATAGGAACCAGCTTAAACGTAAGACATTTTAACCGAATATGAGAATTATAGTTGGAGAAGGTTGTTACGTAATTTTTTTGAAAACGCCGCTGGAGATTAGGACGCTACCAGACAGTACGTTGGACAAGAATGGAAGAAAAGAAGGAAAGAAAAAAAGAAAGAAAATTCAGAGTGTAAAGTTGGGAGATAATAAGATAATTTAAATCCGATAAAAATTGGACAGGAATGTTATGTAAATAATGGAATCGTAAAGGGGAGTTAATCGTGTATGTCTACATAACATGTCTTACGTGTAAGCTGGTTCCCATGCATTTCCCTGAAGAGAAGATTACATTTTTAACATCACCGATTCCTATGGAAGTTATAATTTGTAATCTTCGAAACATATGTTGGAAATAAAAGTATGCAGTTAACATATGCGTTTTACTCCATTCACTAAATTTAGATATACTCAAGTACCCAAAATAACAAGGAGTTTCTACCTCATAAACAGGAGTTACACCACAGTCATTTTGTGATCTTTGCTACCCTGGTATCTATTAACCAATTTATTTTGTCCGAGTTATTTATTAATTAGGAGAAAATAAATACATGTCATAATAATAATAATAATAATAATAATAATAATAATATATATATATATATATATATATATATATATATATATATTTATATACGCGCGCACACACACGCAACTATATATATATATATATACATACATATATATATATATATATATATATATATATATATATATATATATATATATATATATATATATATATATATATATATATATATATATACATATATATATACATATATATATAATATATATATGCTAAATACTTACTTTGTCCATTCGTGGTGGAGCGCATATCCTCGGAAAATCATAGATAGACGTGTGACAAAAGATTTCGGAAATATTGGTTTAGACCATTGAAGAGTTAAGTAATCTCGGAAATTAAGATTGTGGAAATGACAATAACCAGCCTGTTACCTAATGCTTGATTCGTCAGTGTCATATTGACATCTGATTCTCTCTTTTGCAATGCAGTGTCTCTCTTCCGTCTCGCTCTTTATTGTGCCTGAGATGCATTAATTGCTAGTTACAGAAAGAGATATTTGCATAAACAAATAAGCACGCTTATATATATATATATATATATATATATATATATATATATATATATATATATATATATATATATGCATGTGTATGTGTGTGCATATATGTATGTATGTATATATATATATATATATATATATATATATATATATATATATATATATATATATATATATTTATAGATTATGTACACATATGTCTATATATGCAAACATACGTAATACATATATATCATGGATCAAGGATTAAAAAGAATGATAGCTTGAAACAGTAAATATAAAAAGCAACATTCAGGGACAATAGTGGTTTGTTAAGACAGAAGGTTGAGGATTTAAAGTTTCGAACCTTGCTCTTCTTTAGAAATAGAGAAAAGTCCAAAGGAAAGGAAGACGGAGGTAGAAAATCACCAACGATACACATGAGGTTACATTTTGAAATGACCGGAAGGGAATGGGTGAAAAAAAGTTCTTTCTAAGACAGGAGAGAGCAAGAGAAGAATGTGTGCGTATGTGCGTGCGCACGGGTCTGCGTGTGTGTGTAATAATAGCACGTGTATGCACGTATGTGTGTGTGTGTGACCAAATGTGTTTCTTTTTTTTTTAATATTTAATTATTCTTGCAATACCAGTTTCTTTTCGTCAAAGTATTGTTTCTTCAGCTGCTTCAGCTGCCTCAGAGGATAACTTTCTAGGTTCAATCCCATGGCCATTCGTGACCGTAGGATGTTTTTACTCTATACATGTAGAAGCAAACATGCCTATCCGCGCAGGCGTTTCGCATCGAACACTCGCTATATGTATTATCTTATTTGTATGTGTCTGATATGGAGGAGCAAATTAAGTATTTAGAAACTGGGACTGATCATTGCAATAGAAGAAAGCTTAAAAGTCTTGATTGAGTGTGTGTATAAGTGTGTGCGCACGCATGCGTATGTATGTATACATGTTTGTATTTTGCTTTGCGATCACTAAGATTTTGGACTTAATATATAGTTGCCATGAAACATAAAATCAACAGCATTTCATGAAGAATGTTTCACGAACACACTGAAAATACCGAGCAAGGAGACACATACGTAATTTTCCGGCTTCATTACTTCTGCATGGAAGGAACACTTGTTTCCAGTTCCATTGAACGTGGCATATTTATTGCTTTACGTACTTTGCATAGTACTTACTACAGAAAAGAGTCAAGTTGATGTATGGCGGTGTTGGGAAGAGAAGTTTTACGTATGGTTTTGTGTAAGGTTTACTTTTCGTTTTGTGAGAGGAGTTAGATTTACGGCTGTATAAGACAAGATAGATCTAGAATCAGCTTGAATGGATATACTTTTTAATGCAGTGCCTGATAGGATGGATTTAGTGCAAGATTAGTAAGATTATTTATGCAAGTGTGGTCGTAAGATTTCCTTGCTTTCATGATTGTTCTTTAAAAAAAAAATGTTAAGAATAGCACAGCAAGAGATGAATTGCTATCATTTGATTTTTCGGTTTATGTTCCTATTTCTAATGGAAGCCAATTTATGTGACATACGCTTCACGGTTGTTAAATTTATATATATATATATATATTCTTGTTTTTGTTTCGAAGTTCATGATCATTATTTTGAAGGTAGAGAGTGGTTTATCAAACGGAAATACCAAAGAACTGGATTTCTCGAAACTAGTTTCATCTCAGAAATGTTATCTAGATCTATTGAAAGGAACAAAACACACAGTATATTAATATACCTAAATTATTTGTAACATACAAGCAAATAACCTAGATTTTATAGTTTGGGTGTAAGAATTATGGCACTATCATCCACTTCTTTAATTAGTTATTGATTTTGCAAAATAAAATATGTAACAATGAATAGGCTCGAATTTTGGGGGCGGGATCAGTCGATTAGATCGACCCCAATAGGCAACCGGTACTTAATTTATCAACCACGAAAGGATGAAAGGTAAAGTCAGCCTCGGCGTAATTTGAACTCAGAACGTAAAGACAGACGAAATACCTATTTCTTTACTGCCCACAAGGGGCTACACACAGAGGGGACAAACAGGGACAGACAAACGGATTAAGTCGATTATATCGACCCCAGTGCGTAACTGGTACTTAATTTATCGACCCCGAAAGGATGAAAGGCAAAGTCGACCACGGCGGAATTTGAACTCAGAACGCAGTGGCAGACGAAATACCGCCAAGCATTTCGTCAGACGTGCTAAAGTTTCTTCCAGCTCACCGCTTTGTGACAATGAATATTTTTAAAAGAATTTGTGACCGAAAACCTAGCACCGCTGATATTATGGGGAACAATATTCACGTTTTATTTTTTTTTAATTTGACACTCAAGACGGCTTTGTAAGAATCGTTAATTTACAGGAAACGTTTGTAAATTCCTATTTTCTAATTTCTACACTAAATCATCAATAACAATGTTGCTGATGCTTACATGTGGTACGAATTGTAATAATAAATACTTAAATATCTATTGTGTTAGATACTCGGAATGAAATTTTTGACCACCATTAAAAGGAGCTTTCTATATAAAATTGTAGAATATTAACTGATTGTCCTATATATTCCCTATACTCTATTATGTCAAGTCTACACTTATCACAGTAGCAAAAGCTATAGAGAAAATCAAATACCTAAACGGAAACAAAACAATGTAATATAAGAGAGGATGTCTCATAGTTTCCACACCTTTTTGAATTATCGTCTTGTTTGCATTGTCACTTTATAGTTGCACTCTTTCAATATTTCATACTATCAACATGAAAACCTTCTAAACAAGGGAAGTAACTTAATTTACATAACAATACATTCAGACATAACATCATTTATTTTCTCCCTATTTCAGCATGGCATCTATAGTATGATTCGTTCTAGTCGTGCTTGACAGCATTGCAAATGTAGTAAAAGTTGTAATGGATACATACATCTAAGAAATACAGAAACAAAAACAAAAAAAAAGGAAAAAGAGAATGACATGCTGATAAATTCAGCTAGTACTTTAAGGCTTTGGAATCTATTATCCATATGGGCTTAGAAAGGAGTAGTTAGGTGCATATGTCTCACAATAAAAATTATAAAACATATTCAGGGGTATAATCACAATGAGAAATGTTGTACAGAGACACACGCATGCAGACATGTGTAGAAATATAAGTATAGACATACAGACACACACGCACATAAACACTCACACACAGAGACACGTTCACAACTACCTTCACTATAAAGGAAATAGAGTAATGTAAATTCTCTAAGTAGCTTTCCCATGAAAACCTATTTCCGCAGGATTCTCACACGTAAACTCAAGACGAAGCAATGAACCACATAACCAAGGAGAGTACAAAACGGGAGGTACATTTACATCAATATCCATAAATGCATAAATATGTGCACGGGCGCGAACTCACTGCTCAACATTTGCATAGAAACAGTAACGCAATTACGTAGAAATATATGTGTGCGCATGTATGTGTATCAGAGCGTGTATGTGCGCGTGTATATGCATGTAGAGATATGTATGCATGTGTACAATATATTTACATATGTACAATATGGATGTATGTATGTGTGTGTATGTATATGTATATATACACATATACACATTCACACATACGTATGTATGAATCTCTCTTTCTCTCTCTCTCTCTCTCTCTCTCTCTCTCTCTATATATATATATATATATATATATATATATATATATATGTGTGTGTGTGTGTGTGTGTGTGTGTGTGTGTGTTTGTGTGTGTGTGTGTATGTATGTGTATACGTTTATATATGGATATATTTACACACACACGCATATATATATATATATATATATATATATATATATATATATATATATATATACACTCATTCTCCTCGCATGTATCCATGCGTGTGAGGAGATCCTGCTGCGTCCGATAATGATTTTGACTGTCTACAGAACTGGCTTTTCCTTTTTCTCTTTTTATTTTATTTTATTCTTCTTTAAGATAATTTCTGTGAATTCTTGCGTATTAGTGCGTGAGATTATGTGCCGTTAACTGTTGACACCAGAGACAAAGTAGCATAATACAAAGCTCGTAGTATTTGGATTGTATAACATCCGGTCTATAATTGTAGGCGTTGTCCTACCTAGTTTCTTCACATAAATATCTGGTGTGTGTAACAAATAGATCTTTTATTTTTCTTCAACTTGTTTATCAGTCAACTTAGCCACCCTCTCCCCCAGCATCAGCAGAGTGAATATCTACATATGCATCATTCCAAGAAACATCATTATCCAGATTTATCGCCTCTTAGCAGTGAGGAATACCCACAAACTCACACACGCGCGCGAGTGCGTACATATTTGTATATATATATATATATATATATATATATATATATATATATATATATATATATATGAATTATATGAATTCCTCCGAAATAACAAACACTCGATTCATGTTAAAATCAAACACCACATGACACCATAGGGAATTTTTGCGAAATATCATACCGTCTTCAGTCAGACAATATTGTGCTGCTGAAAACTTTGTCTTCGATCACTCTTCCACTACATCCTATGCAATATTAATCATCTCAACATGACAGAGGAATACGGAAATTTTGTCAGGAAGAATTTCAGTCTGTGATAAAGCACGAGCGGAGAAACTAAATAGTAGGTCACTCAAACCAGAATAGAAACCGAAAGTATAGAAGCTTTGTCAGAGAAGCGTAGACAGAGAAAAATATGCAACACGTTCCTCCAGGCATTCTTAAAAACGAACATGAATCTGACCCAGGTCAAAGTGAAATTATACGAAAGTTAACCTTTGATAAATAATGCTGAGATTGTTTCTAAAAATGTTGAGATTGTGTCTACTAAAACGCTGGCGGAGGGACTAAACGTTTTCAAGGACACCAGTGCTCGTTACTACTTATTTTATCGACCTAGGTATGTTGAAATGCAAAGTTGACCTCGGTGGAATTTGAACTCAGAAGGCAAGGTTGTGATAAATGTCGCTAAATACTTGATCCGGCGCTGTAATTATTGTGGCAGCTCGCCGCATTTATTTTCGCAAATAACAAAAATATATATTATTGAGAGAAACAGATTTTATGGCATCGGACTCATTTAAAGCAGTGAATTATTTTCAAAATAGAAATAATCTCTGCTCGCATTAACTTACATACATAGAGTTTTCTACGTTTCATTAGTAAAATATTTCTTTGATATCTATTCCTCACAAGTTAATTCTTTAGCCAACTAAGTGTATATGCGCGTATTTCTTGCTCTTTATAGTGCCTTTATAGGAATAATATTAGCAAAATCTTTCTAAAAAGTATCATTAAAACGAATTAGGCAAGAAAAAAGATAAACATAATATTCAATATAGAGACATTGGTTTCCGTTTGCTCTGTAACAATGAACTTAATTAATTTATAACAGTACGGCCGACAATAAATGAAAGAAATATCATAACAAATTGAGTGCAGAAAGATCACTGTGAATAGAATTTGCGTGTTAAGTTTGCTTCCCAACCACATGGTTCCAGGTTCAGTCTCACTGCGTGAAACCTTGAAGTAGTGTCTTCTACTGTAATCTCGGCTCGACAAAAGCCATGTTAGTGGTAACAGGTGGTAACAGAAAGAAGCCCATCGTGTATATATATATATATATATATATATATATATATATATACACACACACACACATATATATATATATATATATATATATATATATATATATATATATATATATATATATATATATATATATATATATATATACATATATACATGTGTGCGTGTCTGTTTGTCTGTATCACCAGCACTTGATAACAGGGGTTAGCGTATGTACGTTCCCGTAACTTAGCGGTTCAGCTAGAGTGTTCGAGAGTATAAGTACAAGGATTAGCAAAAAAGTAAGCACTGGTGTCGATTCAATCGACTAAAAATTCTTAGGTGTGGAGCTCCAGCATGGCCGTGGTCTGATGACTGAAACAAGTAAAAGATTAACGATAAAGTTACTTCACTATCGAAATTGAAATTTTACTTACACTAACAGCTTATTTTAAGTGCAACGCCTGTTGAGAATTAAGATGAACTCACAGTTCTTTTTAAAATTCGACTTCAGGCGAAAAAACGATAAACATTTAAATTCTAAATCTAGGAATTCTGTCACACACATTGTCTATTATGCATTAAAATGTTTGTCTTATACATTCAACAGTTCCGGCGAGATCTCTGTCGTTCCATCAGAAAACTGGCTGCCACATAAAGAATAATCCGAGCATCGATGTATCGTGTACTGAAGGAGGATCTCAGGATTCTCCCCTACAAGATGGTCTGCAGTCATGAGCTCACGCAAAGTTAAAAATCCATGAGAGTTTATATAATGAATATTTATTCTATCCTGCATTAGATTACTGAAGGCATGTTGCCCAACATGGTATTTACTGGTGAAAACAATTTGACATCGAACACAGTAAACCAATAGAATGACCGACTTCGAAGTGTAACTGGCTCCGTCGTTGATAGACTCGTGAATCTACGTGAAAATCCACAGTGAGTCATGTTTTGGGCAGCTGTGACGGCCAGTGGAAGGTCTCCCCTTGTGTTTGTACCCTCGGGATGTTAAAATTAACACCCACCGATACACTCGTGACATTCCGGAAGTTGAACTGCCTCCATGAACGAATGATTACTTTCAAGGCGCACCTTGGAGCCTCCAATAGGAAACGGCAACATTCCACAGCTCGAGACAGACACAACAATGGATTCAGAAAAAAACATTGCGTCGTTCATAGGAAAGCATGTATGACCTTCATCTCAACCCGCTGTATGTTTCTGTTCGGTACATTTTGGAGACGAGGGTCTCGAGCATTCCTCATGCTTCTTTCGGTGCACTTAGGGCAAAACTGTGCCAGGAACGGGCTTTGATTCCCCTAGAACAAATGCGTGTCGCGTGTGAAGCATTCGCACGTAAACTTAAGGCTGTGATTCGAAACAGAAGAGTTCATATCGGATAAATATTTTAGTGTCATAATTGTGTTTCCTTTACCATTGCATTGCAACGCTCGAGTCCGAAATATAATAATATCTTGCTTTGGCAAATTTGAAATGTTGGTTGACTTAATTTCAGGACACCCTGTATCTGTTTAATATTCGTAGTTATATCTATGTATGTATCTATCTATCTTTCACTATCACTCTCTCTCCCTCACTCAATATATGAATATTGAAAAGTATTAGTTCTATGACAGAATTACGAAAATATTAATTAAATAGACGTTGAGTGAAAATATGAAGAAATCCCTTTTAATTAATATAAACTAAAAGAGAACTGCATTTTACAATGATTGATATACAAAATTTTTGAATAACACTGAAATGCAAATCAAACAAACACATCCATACATACAAACGCACACACAAGCACACACACACACACACACACACACACACACACACATACACACACACACACACACACAAGCCCACACACAACGGACACACATAAGTATATGTAAAATTGTGGATACCACATATTTACTCATACACATGCACCCATATGTGTGTATGTGTGTGTGTATGTATACATATATGCTTGTATATATGTATACATGTATACATGTATATGTTAGTGTTTGGGTGCGTGTGTGTGCATATTCAAAAGTTAGTTGCAAACTGTTGCAGCTTCACAATTCAACATTTTGGTGTTAGCTGTTGATTGTCTTGCATAATACATAACAAGTTCTTACATTTCTTAGAATGTTATTGAGATGGAGTAGGTGAAAAAGAAACAAAAACTTCATATTCAATAAAAAGACATTCCTTTTGTTATTTAATAATGAGTTATAATAAATTTATAATGGATTAAAACGTATACAATTATTATTAAATCCATTAAGCAAGTAATGTCTTCAACAATATTTTTTTCTTCAGTCTTCACTGACATTTGGATCAGCGAGGCAGACATATGTAGTTTCTGCTTTGAAATGTTCGGAATAATTTAATTCACATGACAAGATATAGATGTCTGTAAAATATAAAAGGACGAGTAGTTGCGGCACCATAATGAAACTATTGTATATCTGGAGAATTTCTTCTCTAAAGAGATTTGCGAAAGATTACAGTCAGTCACAGTAGCTGTATAGAGCACGTTTTACTTAGTTAAATATAGTTTCTATGACTATATCTAATATTATTATGCTTGTGACGTTAATCGCAGACGCATACAAAGCACACATATATGCGTGTTTACATATATACATATATATATATATATATATATATATATATATATATATATATATATATATATATATATATATATATATATATATATATATATATACATGCATGCGCGTGTGTGTATAAGTATATATATATATATATATGGAAGAGGTGTGCTGAAAAGTTGCTGGCTGTGGGTAAGAGAAAATACAGGAGGATCAGTTAATTGTTGCTTTTTATTTAACATATTTCCCTCTCAGATGCACACAGTTATTGCACCGATCTATCAGCTTTTCTAAGCACTGTGAAAGAACTCGGAGATTTGAGCTCCAGCCTGGCCTTTCGCGTTACCGTTAAAGCCAGATACTTTTCAACACCCAACTCGTATATGTATTAAGTTCATACTTGTATTTGTTTTGTCATTGTAAAAACAATTTTACATTCATCTGAATGGTTAGTCTATATTTTTGTAAGGTACAATTACAGTCTTCAAATTTCAAATTCCAAGGCCGCATTCTAATGACACACACACACACTCACACACACAGATGCATACTAACTTACAAGTTCAAATACACATAGGTATATACATACAATATATACATGCGTACTTCATTCATGTGTGTGTCTGTATGTGTGCTCGGGAGACAATGGAGTTGCGCATAAAATAATCCAGTCTGGTTTTTGCATTTCATGTCATTTACATCACCTAATGTGGACAAACTCACAGTATCCTGCCCAAATACTCTCACTGGCAGGTGCCGCAAATGTAACGAGGACTTTGCCTGGCCGGTTGTAATGTCGTAGTTTCTTGTTGTCGTCTTTTCTTGTCTTTCCATTTCTCCTCTTTCATTCTGTCAATCTTTTGTGTGTTCCCTCTTCTATGTTGCGTTGTCAATCACCACGATTGCTAGCAACTGCTTCCCAGTTGCTAATATTGATGTCTCAGCCCTTCATGTCCCTTCTGCAACTTCCTTTCAACCAACCTAGTGCCCCTAGCAAGCTCTCCGTAGAGTATGTCCTTGAGGATTCTGCCGTTTTCCATTCGACTAACATGTTCAAGCCATCTGATACGTCTTTGTGTGAGATGTGCAAACATGCTTCGTATTCCTGCTTTCTTAAGGACATCTTTGTTGGGGACACGATCCTGCCATTTAATGCCAAGGATTTTCCGGGGACGCAGCGCAGGTGAAAGATATTTAGGTGACGCTTTTTGGCGTGTGTATTGCCTCCATATCTCACTGCCATAGACTAGGCTACTAAGTACACTTGCCTGATAAATCTTCATTTTTGTGGTCTTGGTCAGCTTGCTATTGTCCCATGCTCGTTTGGAGAGTTGGGCCATCACAGCAGCTGCCTTGCCAATGAGTATATTGAGCTCGGCATCAAGGGATATTTATTTTCATTTTCGAACAGGAATCCTCACTCAGGGTAGTCTTGGAATAAGTGAAGATGTCAGGCATTATAATTAACTTGATGAATGAAATGGCCAGAAAACTTCTGCGGACATTTTTTTTGTGTTTGTAGTCACTGGAAATGTTTTCCTGCTGTAGACGCATTAGTTTACGTTGTTGTCATAATTCTTTTATGAGAGGAAATGTGCTACTGCTGCTGTTGTTAGACCTTGTTTAAGGCATTCGATTGATGACGCATCGCATCCATTACAAACTTTGTAAGAATTGACTTCACTATCCAATGTGTTTGTCCCCTACGTAAGACTGAAATATAGTATGAGTTGAGTGAGATTCTTGAGTAATCTACAACAGATGATATCATTTTGTACAAACACTTATTAGTTAAAACGCCAAATATATGTGCTTGTTTCTAAGAATGTATGTATGTATGTTTGTATGTATGGTAAAACTAATATGTCTTATAAATTATTAACTACAATCAATTGCACGTTCCAAGTTGACGTATCTTTTACTGTTCAAATTATTTAGCTACGTTAGTCCAATTCTCGCCGAAAGCGGCTCTATTTTAATTCTACCAGTATCGATTACATTTTCAAAAGTTTGATAGTCAATTTAAATTACTTCATTTCATTTAACTGTTTCGTCTGATGTTTCTGTAAAAATCATTTCTATGAACGTATTTATCATCCCTAAGTAACCAATACATTCATAACAAGGGCATGTTTTTTCCCCTTCATACTTCTTCAAACGGGTCGCTTAATAAGATAGTTACCAACCTATTCTTCTCTTACTGTAGCGAAGTATATTGATACCACAACAATAACAGTATAATGCTCGCCCGAGAAACACTACTTTTTACCTAAATCAGCATTGTTTAACTACTTAAATCTTGATATATAAACAAAAGAAATGTCCTTATTGAACCTAAATTCGAAACGTAAATAGTATCAGTTGTTCCCTGCTTATAGAATGCCAGTTCTTTGTTTTATGCTCGTAATATAACGTAATAGGAAATGATTTGTACATGCTGATGGTGTTTCAATGTACCGAGTGAGTTTATATTGTGAATTTGCAGCATAGAAACATTTGCTGTATATACTACCTATATCATCTAAGTCATTCGCAATCACATTTAACGAATGCTACTTATAGTTGAGGAAATCACCGTCCCGCTAGCGAAGATATCTTAGGGAAAGTGCATTTGCCAGAAAGTTTGCTATTCACCAAATGAGATGGCGCAATTTTGTTCTTAAACAAACGAAATAAGCTTATCATCTTGAAAACACTCTATAATGCTGTATACACACTATTATTATCATTTATATTTACGTATTAGAATATGTTGAATTTGAGCTTACACAGAAACGACATTATAATTCTCCGCGTGTTTCCAAGGTTTTGACTAAATCATAAAAGAAAGGACATGGAATACATATCTCCACTGTAGATCCTTGTATACCTTTGCAAATATCACGATCATATAAAAATAACACTCTGATTTGCAAGTATACAAGAATAGCAATTTATCGTGATAAAGCAAGGTGATCTAATACATAGAATTTTGGCTCCAGTGAAAAACAACGGTTGCAGTGTGTTTTAGTAATGCACAGTAGAAATTCAGAAACAAAGGACACAATTTCCTTGCCATAATCTCATCGTTATATAATATTACTAAACATAGAACCTAATTATATCTACGCTTCTATATGACATTATAGGCAGCAACACCTCCGCCGAATGGAATGCTTAGAAAAGAAAATGGATTATCATCTTTATTGAATGAATGAAATTCAACATAAGCAAAATATTTATCGCTGTAATGTTTTACGTTCCGTAATTATTTTGAATGTATTCGCAATAATAACACATCTTCTACGCCAGAGACATCTATATTTCAAATTTCCATCCTACTTGAGCTTAAACATCATGAGTTATTTTCTCTTATGATTATCCCCGTCATTAACCTAGTCGTTGAAATTTACATAAATAGCGACTGAACATTACGCATTGCAAGTATATGCACATATTTATAATTATATATCTAATATGCGTTAGAGGAGTATGAAAGCGTATATTAACATCAACGCACACATACAAATATGTCATGTAAATGTACTTACGTACATACATATGGATATATATGACATGAATTATATCTATGTGTATGTTTGTTTATATATGCATCTCCGTGTTTATTTATCTATTAATCTCACCATATATATATATATATATATATATATATATATGCATACAACCATATATATATATGAACATAAATATCCCCACACGCACGTGTACATAAGTATATATACATATATATATATATATATATATATATATATAATGATGGTCCTTCTCTGCTTCAAATTGAATCTCTTCACATGAACACATATTACTCTTGCTAAACAAACATATATGTGTATACGTACGTATATATATATATATATATATATATATATATATATATATATATATATATATATATATATATATATATATATATATATATGTATATATATATATATGTGTGTGTGTGTGTGTGTGTGTGTGTATGTGTGTGTCTCTATAAGTATAGAGATAGGTAGGTAGGTAGGTAGATAGATAGATAGATAGATAGATAGATAGATAGATAGATAGATAGATAGATAGATAGATAGATAGATAGATAGATAGAGATATACACATACACATACACATATACATATTAATATAATATAAAGCATATGCACCACATATATTTAATGTATATACGCATAGATATATCCATGCATACGTGCAAGCATATATACGTACAAAACACATTTTCATATTCACAGAATTATTGATCAGCACGAATTCCTGGATGTATAATTTGTGCGCGTAATTTACATCCAAGCACACGTATTTTGTAAAAGCGCACGCAAGTCATATATAGCACATCCAGACACGCACATACACCACACACACACATATGAACACATTGGCATACTTATGTGTAAAAGTGTGTGATTGTGCGGTGGAACGTCGTACGTCTGTGCAGGTGTGTGGACGTACGAAATCATGTAGTGTTCGATCGTGTGCGTAAATATATGTATATATGCTGCCATTATAAATACTATTATTATAACTATATTGAATACCCAGAGAATTAACCAAAAAAGAAGAAAAGGAAAGCTTATTTGCTGTTGCTTGATTTGCTAGCATTACCAGCTAAATCTCTCTTAAATTACAATGTATTTTCTTACTTTGAAAATATGGTTACACTTTTGCCAAAACATATGGAATACCTGGGAATGGATTGCGTCTCATCTTAAATGTGCTTGATCCGTTGTAATCAACAGATGAACAACGAAAGCAAACCGACAAGGAGCACTTTATGCTGTTGATGTTGTTGTTCTTCTTTTTTGGTGAAACATCTAAGTCTCGCTCAATTTGCTAAAAGCTTTTCAAACTATTTAGATGTGAGAATGTGGTCCGAGAAGTACATGATCCAGTATAACACTGTATGGTTACAGAAGATGCCATTACACACGATCATGACCGAGTTAGAGAGTGAACAAAAACATCAACAAGTAACTGTCGCTCCATCGGTTACGACGACGAAAGTTCAAGGAACAGCCTGCTCATGAAAGTGGCTGGGAACGCTTCAAACACCTGCACCCTTAACGTAGTTCTCAGGGAGATTCAGAGTGACACAGAGTGTGACAAAGCTGGCCCTTTTAAATACAGGTACTACTTGTTTTTGCCAGCTTAGTGGACTGAAGCAACATGAAATAAAGTATTCAATCCAAACATGAACGAGCAAGAAAAACACGAAAAAACAACAACGCGAGGACGTGGAATAAGTACAGTGTTATTGGACGCTCAGGAAAGGAAAGAAAAGAAAGAGGATTTCACATTTCGAGCAGAGCTCTTCATCAGGAATAAAGAAAAAAGTCCAAAGAAGGGAAGACGGAGAATGGAAATCGCCAACAATACACACGCAGTCAAATATTGAAATAAAGTATCATACTCAAGGACACAAAGCGTCACCGGGAAATGAACTCATGACCTTACGATCGTGAGCCGAATACCTTAACCACAAAGCTACGCGTCTTCACAATACTACATGCACAGCGGAAACCGCTATACCACGCACTTCCCGTGTGCGTGCGAGCGCTTCGATCTGTGCTTATGCGTGTCTGTGTTTATCAATATTTACTAGGAAGAATACAGTGACTCAAAGGCAGAAAGTTTCGTGCGTTGGCACTTTGATAAGTGGAAACTTGAGGTTATGTATACATACATGCATACGTACGTACATATATACATATATATATATATATATATATATATGTATGTGTGTGTGTGTGTGTGTGTGTGTGTGTGTGTGTGTGTGTGTATGTGTGTGTGTGTGTAAATATGTGTACGTATAAGAAATTAAAGAAAGAAAATGCACACACCTCATATAGTTTTTATATAATTTTTAATATATCTTATATTGTGTTTGTCGACCGGTTTCGTTTTCGCTAATCATGACCTAAAAATTTATTTAAATACGTACTTTCTTAACAAAAATTTCTTTTTTGTGGAGTTTATGATTAAATGATTCAACAAGTAGAAAAAATTTATGGCATGGCCCGGTAATTGATTATCATTATTGTTGTGGCCAGGGAAGATACCTGTTCATCATTCGGTGGGTTAGGGAGAATATATATATATATATATATAAACAAAAATTCCAAAACAACTGTAGTAGGGTGAAATATGTACATTGATAGTTATGTACTCTGAGTTAAATATGTATAGAGATCAAAGTTGTTTATGCATGCATATTTAGAGGTCTTCTGCCTTTTTTCATGAATAAATTTTCTTTATTTAAACGTTCTTGTATATAAATTGTATCATTGCGCTGATAGAAGGGGAAAACTGTGAAACTTGGTTTGATGGTACCTGCACATCACTCTATGTGTTCACTTAAAAGAATATGTCTGTATTGCGGGAAGCGCATCTGCTCTTTATGGAGAGTGGTTCTGCGTCTCAATGTCAAACTCGTCTAATTTTTGAATTTTTGTGAGTATGGATATATATATATATATATATATATATATATATATATATATGAAAGAAGGTTTGAAAATGCACTTATTTTTTAAAAATATTTATTTACTTAACCGGTTTCAGTTTTTTAGAAAAAGATCATCAAAAGTCTTTGAGAATAATAAAAATGTTAAAAAACAGTTCGAGTATTAAAATGCATATGTACATTCTTTGATTATAAAATATATTTAAAGTATAAAGCTTTGTATGAACTTTGTATTGTTACATACAGATTATCACACATTCTCTGATATTAAAATGAAAATGTTAAAAACAGTGTATGAAAATACACATATGGAAAAATACATATACATATACATATTCTTATACATATTCTTTGACAATCGAATAAAGTTGAGGAGGAACTTACCTGGCTTTTTTCTCTTGTGTATATTGAGGGAATGTTTTACTGTCTTCAGTAAATGTTTTACAGTAAAACATTCCCTCAATATACACAAGAGAAAAAAGCCAGGTCATTTCCTCCTCAACTTTATTCGATTGTCAAAGAATATGTATAAGAATATGTATATGTATATGTATTTTTCCATATGTGTATTTTCATACACTGTTTTTAACATTTTCATTTTAATATCAGAGAATGTGTGATAATCAGTATGTAACAATACAAAGTTCATACAAAGCTTTATACTTTAAATATATTTTATAATCAAAGAATGTACATATGCATTTTAATACTCGAACTGTTTTTTAACATTTTTATTATTCTCAAAGACTTTCGATGATCTTTTTCTAAAAAAGTGAAACCGGTTAAGTAAATAAATATAAAAAAAAAATAAGTGCATTTTCAAACCTTCTTTCATATATATTTCCACTAGTACGGTATTCCACAACTTTACTTTATTATATATATATATATATATATATATATATATATATATACATATATATATATATATATATATATATATATATATATATATATATATATATATATATATATATATATATATATATATATATATATATATATATATATATATATATATATATATATATATATATATATATATATATATATATATATATATATATATATATATATATATATATATATATATATATATGTATATATATACATATATATTCCCCCCATCCCCACTGAAAGATGCACAATTATCTTCCCTGTTCACCTCAATAACGATAATCAATTACCTCCCCTTAAGTTTTCTACTTGTTGAATCATTTATTCATAAACTCCACACAAAACATGGACAAAAAATTTTTCATCACGTGGGGTAATCGAAATTCCTCCCTTTCTGTTACTATATATATATATATATATATATATATATATATACATATTCGAACTGTGCTGTTCATTAAGGTGTGTTCATAGATCGTTGTAGGAGAAGAGCGTATCAGTATATTTCTATCTAAGATTATTCTACCATCCCCACTCAATCTGCCTTATTATTTCTGGGGATATTGTTGAACTGGACTTCTACACCATTTCGCACAGTACTAACAGCCGCCTCAAGAGAGAAGTGAAGAGGAGAGAGAGAAAAAAAACTAAGAGTCAAGGAGACACACTGAAGGTGCGCGACAGTGATAGATAAATAGAGTGGGAAGAGAAATAGTGTGTGTATGTGTGTGAAAGGTGCCGTAGAATTTGCTGGGTTATTTATTTATTAAAATGTAACTGACTGCATATTGACGTCGTGGCTATTTGAAATGAAAGCGGAGAATGCTGAAAAACGCACTGACGCTACCGTACCCGACGCTGAAACGACTCGACCATATTTCCCTTTTGCAACGCTATAACGTTTCGATAGAAAATATTAGCAACTACATGAAAGAGTATGGTCATAAATAGCACACATGTGTAAGTAACTATGATCAACGTAAGAAACTAGAAAGAAACAAAATAAAAAATAAAAACAATGCTAACGACGTTCAGCATTAATACGCCACGCAGCCAATCGGTAAAGTTAGTGTAACATTACCATTAACAACCTCCGCACCACATACTTCCCTCTTTCCTCTCTGCCATACTTATATCTATTTACTTACTTACTACTACTACTACTACTACTACTACTACTACTACTACTACTACTACTACTACTACCTTACATATAATCTGAATTTATGCTTATGATGTGCCATTTGGTGTATTTAGCATTCTTACATATATGCAAATGAATATAGGGCGAGCTTTTGGAGGGCATCTCCCGGAAAATGTCATTACCAAAATTCCGTTTGCATATAGCTATTTCGTGCCATCATTTGATTGAGATTTATGATGAGAGATTTTAATGGTTCATCGAGGGAAGCAAGGGTTAAAAGAAGGCGAGAATAAATTTATTTCGTGCTGCGTTTGATTTTCTTGCGTGATGAAAGCCTTAATGGATTTTCGTAAACGGGATATTGATATAATACTTCTTTAAATGGAGATAATGGTGACTAAATAAATATACTTCGATCGCCATTGCTGTATTAATAACTTCATGATAAATCAGTATCTGTATGTATGTATGTATGAATGTATATATGTGTATGTACGGATGTTTGTATGTGCATGAATGTATGTATATCATGTTTCTAGGCATATGCATATTCACATGTGTATATATATATATATATATATATATATATATATATATATATATATATATATATATATATATATATATATATATATATATATATATATATATGTATGTATATATATATATATATATATATATGCATACATAATTTTATGTGCAGATGCACACATTTATATGTAGGAGTGCATGCATATGTTCGTGTGTATAGCCATATGTGTGGTATATATCTGTGTGTATATATGTTCATGTATATGTCTGCACATACATGAATATATGAAAGTATATACTTACATACATACAAACATATCTATATCTATATATATATATATATATGTGTGTGTGTGTGTGTGTGTGGGTGTGTGTGTGTGCGTGTGTGTGTGTGTGTGTGTGTGTGTGAATATATATATATTGTATATGTATTTGTGAAAATGTGTGTACGCATGCGCGAGTGTGTGCGTGAGAATTTGCGTGTGTTTGCGCGCAAGCGTGCGTGCAGCATGGCAGTCCTCATATTAATGACTATAATCATTGCTTGTTAATCAGCTTCAAACCTCATAATTTGCACATTTTTATACAACTTTAGATAAAATATTTCTTGTACCGTTATATACAATGCAGATCTTAACAAGTAGATCAACCCATATGTAGATTTTATTTATTTATTTGTTGGTTTCTTGCTATTGTATAATTATATACTATCGGACTGATAACTGAATACATTCCATTTCATTGAGCACTTGGTTAAAATTTTCCACGAAAAATATTCTCATAATTTCTACAAAACATTCATTCGTATGACTAAGGATTATTAAAGTCTGTTTAATAACTAAATTAATTGTACAGAATTTATAGATTTCACATCGTGCAGATGTTTACATAAATTGTGGTGGTGTTGGATTTTTATTGAATTTCGCCCGGGACCAGCAATTTTTACTAATTGTGTGAGAGGTGTTATATAGTGAGAATATTTTATACTCATATGCTCTGAAAGTATCATCTGCTGTCGACGGCAAATTATCCATCCGTAATGTATCTAAACAGTAAGAGTTATTCTTATGTACGTTTGAGTTAGAATCACTTATACATTTCTCGGAAATGGAAATATGAAATATGAAGTCTTAGTTTAATGTATTTACCTCCTTGACATATTTCAATAAGTTAGAAATATCAGCGTCTATCTCCCTCACTCCATCCAGTTATGAATTTCAGACCCGTGCTGATATTCATAACATTGTGCGCTGTGTTAAGCTATATGCACTATTCCACAACACTTCACTTCCATTTAACGAAGAGGACTGCTTCACCGACCTGGGCCGCCGACCATCCCACTGGACGCCAGATCCTGGCCAGTTCCAAGCAGTAGATCATTTTCGGGCATCTGTCAACGTGTTGTAGACCGGTTTAACTTTCGTAGGCGTCCACGACACTTGAACATCTCCCCAGCTGAACTCTCAGCCCTTCGGTGTCTCCGACCCCGCAAAGACATCATCATAAGGCCGACCGACAAGGGTGGAGCCGTGGTGGTGTGGGGCGCAGACTTCTACAAAGCTGTGTAGCTCTACGACAACTTCGAAACACCTCTTTCTATTGCGCTCTGCCTTCCAAACACACGCCTAGCTACCAACATACTGTGTCCTTCACTATCCATGACCTCATCTTCTCCTCCCGTGTCCAACAACCATGGCCGCCCCATCGTCCTCGCCTGTAACTACCCCACGGAACTGATCTCGAAATACCTCGACCGTGTCCTTGCCCTCTAGTGGCTTCCTTCCCCTCATACATCCACGACACTAAACATGCTCTTCCGTCTTTTCAACTCTTTCTCCTTCCCACCTAGCGAAGAAAATGTCTAATTCACAATTGTATCCAAAACTCACAATTTGAAAAGCGATAGCGAAACCAGTTATTATGTTCAAAGAAAAAATCTTATTTTGTACAATATTGTATAATACATTTGCTATTATGAATCTAATATATTATTTAGTCTTGTAAAACAATTTTGTGTTTTTACATCTTATTTTTTTCCGTATATTCAACCGCGTGTAATCACTCACCATACTTTCTACCTTATATATATATATATATATATATATATGTGTGTGTGTGTGTGTGTGCGTGTGTGTGTACACATGTATGCCTGTATGTATGTATACTATATAATATTATGTTAAATTACATACCTGAGTATGCATGGAATAGAGATTAAGCTGTCGCACTCACGATCACAAGATCGAGGTTTCAATTCCTAGTCCGGGCACTACGTTCTGTTCCTGAACTCCGCGTTTACCTCAGCATCTGACGTGTGGTACACTTGTACAGCTGTCGAGTTGATGGAGGGAGTAAGCCAATGCACAGCACAGGCACATAATCACTGTAAATGATTCATTTATTCAGGTCTTTCAGCCGAATTAAAATCTATATTTAAATGTAGTAATTTATATCTATTTTTCTAGTGATTTCTAAATAAGCATGTAATGTATACACATTATACATTACGTACACACACAATATACGTACACAGACAATATACGTACACACACATTATACGTATACACACACACACACACACACAGAGATGCTTTGGGCTATAGCTCTATTGCCATTTGATTAAAACTTAATTTAATTATTAATACATGGATACTGCTACTAAACCAGATATATAATTGTTGTTAGTAATACTCACTTAACGTATCGATAGTCCAACTTATCCCAACCAATGGCTTGCCGAAAGTCCACAATCGTATGGTACAACTATTCAAATAAAGAATTATGTACCATGGTGAAGCAGGACGAGTCGCAATTTGAACAGGTTATTTGTTTGCATGAGATTTAAATATTTACTGAA
>NC_142942.1:3277500-3300000 GCF_046866305.1 Octopus bimaculoides | reverse complement strand
ATGAGTCCAGCTGTATTTCGTGGGTGTGGGTGTGCAGACTCTGTGATCAAGAATTTGAGGTGAAAATATTGCAGCCAACAAAGAAACACGGCAGCTATTCTGTGATAGTCTGGGGAGCAACTGGGAACAATGGTTGATCAGAGCTGGTGGAGTGTGAGAGAAACACAAACTCAGATGAATATGTGTCTATATTGCAGAAAGGACCCCTTCTGATACTCTTCAGTGGTAAAATGAAGACTCTTTCTTTATGGAAGATGCGGTTTTTTGTCCCACGGCTAAAATGACACAAGATTTGTCGGATGAACACATCTGGGACATAATGGACAGGACAATTCATAAAATGAAAGGGGAAGCATTTTGAAAGCCAGGTCTTTTGAGATTACTGCATGAAACTTGACAAGAAATTGCGCCAGGGAATATTCGTCATGTGATCAGTAACCTTCCTAATAGGATCCTTTCATTGAAAAAGGCAAAGGGCATGTCTACTAAGGTTGTCTATATATATATATATATATATATATATATATATATATATATATATATATATATATATATATATATATATATATATATATACATATATATACGTATATGTATGTAGGTGTGTGCGTTTCTGTTTGTGCTGCACACAATAAACTGTGCTGTCTTATTATGTTCCTGTGACTTAACGGTTCAGCCTGGAATCGAACTTGGAATCTTGGGTTTAGTAGCCCGCGCTCTTAACCACGATGCCATATGCCCGTGGGCATATAGAACAAAATTACTGGGGTCGGTTTATTAAACTAAACATTCTGCAAGGCAGTACTCCAGCATGACCGTAGTCTTTACACAAAAAGAGGCATAATCTATGGCATGAAGAATTATTATAAAAGAGCTTGAAAATGGACGTATCTATAAGCATATAACCCCGTTCAGATTTTGTTAATCTCCTTAACGTCAACGATTTCGAAGAAACAAACGGGCCTTGACACAAAGCACTCTGTAAAACACTGTCAGAATATGTTCCAGTCGTGACCAGGAAAACTGAAAAGAAATATAAGAAAGAAGTGGGCCATAGTTAAATATGGTACATAATATATAGAGGAAAATGCATTTCACAATTGTGAACAAACGAATGTGTGTTGTCAGAAAACACACTGTAAAAACTATTAGAGTAAGCTCTAGTGTTTTCAGGGGGAAAATATAAAAGAAAAATAAGAAATAAGTACACCTAGTTAATACGGTACATAATATAAATGCTAGCACAGTTTGATTGCCTGTAAGCAATGTAGAATTTCTAATCATACTTGCACTGCTTCAATTCCTCAAGTGACTTAAACTCGTCGCTTTAATTCGTTTTTCGTTGTTGACAATAACAGCCCTATATTTAAATTCGCTAAATATGTTGCGTACAGCTAGTTTGTACACAGCAACATTTAGTAGTATGAACACAGTAAACATGACGTTCTAGCAATTCACTTCTTTTACAATCTGGTTAGAAACAATTTCCATGATTTTAATCAACTCTACGCAATTTCAAACTTAATACCCCAATGCATAAAGATAAACGCGCGCACACATACATATATGCGTATATATATATATATATATATATATATATATATATATATATATATATATATATATATATATATATATATATATATATATATATATGTAATATATACGTATACACACACACACACACACACACACACACACACACATATACGTATTCTTTTATTCTTTTATTTGTTTCAGTCCTTTAGTCGAGCAAATTGACCCTAGTAGTACTTATTCTATCGGACCATTTGCTGAACCGCTAGTTTACGTAAATGTAAACACATCAGCATCGGTTGTCAAGCGATATTGGGAGGAAAAGCACAGACACAGACACACGCACAGACACACACACACATATATATATATATATATATATATATATATGGCGGGCTTAGTAGATGAGATACAGTATATTTGTATTAAAAAGTAATAACTGATGTTAGTTAATCATTGTTGATCAATATTTCTCCATTTTCTGTTTACTTATATACATATATATATATATATATATATATATATATATATATATATATATATATATATATATATATATATATATATATATATATATATATATGTATATACATATATATATATATATTCTTCCAAGGCATCTAATGCTCTTATATTAGTTTTTCCTTGGGACTGGTCAGATTGGAGCAATCTCGAGTATAACCACCCGAAATTGCAAGGAAGATCTGGAACTCGACTGAGGAAAAGAAAACTCCGAATGACTCGTCCTTGTTTTCTTCGTATCTTCTATATGGATGTTTTCTTGTCCCTTTTTTGTATCACCTAACTGGATGTTTTACGTTCTTGTCTCATTTTGTATTATATATATATATATATATATATATATATATATATATATATATATATATATATATATATATATATATATATATATATATATATATATATATATATATATATAAATTCAATAATAGGAGGAATTCTTTTACAAGAATGTATCAAGTAGCTAGCGCGAAAAAAACCTCATAAGGGAAAAATTCATCATTTATTCCCGAAATATATATTTATATTTATATAAGGGCATTACTATATAATAACGCCTCACGCCATGAGGGACTCTAAGGTAAGACTACTATAAAAAAAACACATTTTTACCGAATGCGAGGAAATGCAACTCTCAAAGCCAACCCCTTAAAAAAAACGTTATTATATAGTAATGCCCTTATATAAATATATATATATATATATATATATATATATATATATATATATATATATATATATATATATATATATATATATATATATATTTATATTTATATATATATAGCGGTGTACGTACACTTTGGTCTCTTTTATGTAAGTATAAATTTATCTAAATCTTATACGACTCTATTCTTTCTTTCTTTCCGCCCTATCACGCTTATTCTTTCATTCCACTCTTCGTTCTTTCGTTCCCTCTCTCTCACTTTCCCCTGCCTTCTCTTCTTGCTCACTTTCTGTCCTCTTTTTACTTCACTGTGTCCCTGTCATTTTTTCTCACCCCTCCTTAATTCTTCAGTCCCTCTGCCTCTACCTCTCTCTCTTCTCTCCCTACGTGACCGGTGTTCGGCCAAGCCTGATCTTTCTTTCTTGGTGCGGCCGTCGTCCGTGTAACACCTCCCTGTGCCAGTGAAATCTTGTATCCCTGCCGTAATGTTTTGTTTCCACACACGCAGCTTAATTTAATTCGTCCTTAGTCGAAAGACACCTCTTGTTATGTCCTGTTATTTGTATTTGTGAAATATTCTGTTTTTTTTTTCCGTCCCTGTTTTCGTATACATTCGCTGCTTTCTTACAAGGAATCTAATGTTCCAACTTAGTTTTTCCTTGGGGCTGTCAAGATTGGAACAATCTCGAATATAACCACCCGAAATTGCAAAGATAATCTTGAACTCGACTGAGGAAAGGAATCTCCGAATGACCCATCGTTGTTTTCTTTGTATCGTCTGTATGTTTTGTTGTCCCTTTTTTGCGTCACCTAATTGTCTGGATGCTTTGCGTTTTTGTCCCATTTTGTATTTCATATATATATATATATATATATATATATATATATATATATATATATATATATATTTTACAGAAATGTACTTGCATAGCAAGTGACTTGATCAAAGATCGTGTGCTGAAACAAAAAAAAAGAAGAGTGGATGGTGTTTATAAGACATTTTAAAACAAAATAAACCGTTAGATCCACCTCGATATTTAAATTTAAATTATCAAAATATTTTCGTCGTTTTCAAACCGCGACCTGTTCAATGACAAAATTCCGTGTTACACGGAATTCCGATGCAGCACGAAATTTTGTTAGTGAACAGGTCGCAAGTTCAAACCGATGAAAATATTTTGACACTTTAAATTAAAATGTTGAAGTGAATCTACAATTGTTTATATATATGTATACATACACACATATATATATATATATATATATATATATATATATATATATATATATATATATATATATAACCCTGAAATCCGGATACGTTCGTGCTGCTGGCCGTGGTGAGAGGGATAACTCCCTTGGCAAACAGGACACAGTCGTGTGTCGATAAGCCAGCTGGAGGAGATGTCCTCCTGGGGCTAAAAGCAACAGTAACACCCACCCCTAGGGGTCAGCCACACTTAAGTGGCAATATACTACACTTTATCGTGCAGTTACTGTTAATACTTCATTTAGAGAATTAACATTGCTTGTTTTCACCTTTTCAATATCAGTGAAGAATGCCACTAGAAAAGAAGATATAAGATTTGCCAGGTTTTTCTCTCTCACCAAGGTCATCGGCTGTCGAACGCCGACGAAGGGAAATAACCCTGAAATCCGGATACGTTCGTGCTGCTGGCCGTGGTGAGAGGGATAACTCCCTTGGCAAACAGGACACAGTCGTGTGTCGATAAGCCAGCTGGAGGAGATGTCCTCCTGGGGCTAAAAGCAACAGTAACACCCACCCCTAGGGGTCAGCCACACTTAAGTGGCAATGTACTACACTTTATCGTGCAGTTACTGTTAATACTTCATTTAGAGAATTAACATTGCTTGTTTTCACCTTTTCAATATCAGTGAAGAATGCCACTGGAAAAGAAGATATAAGATTTGCCAGGTTTTTCTCTCTCACCAAGGTCATCGGCTGTCGAACGCCGACGAAGGGAAATAACCCTGAAATCCGGATACGTTCGTGCTGCTGGCCGTGGTGAGAGGGATAACTCCCTTGGCAAACAGGACACAGTCGTGTGTCGATAAGCCAGCTGGAGGAGATGTCCTCCTGGGGCTAAAAGCAACAGTAACACCCACCCCTAGGGGTCAGCCACACTTAAGTGGCAATATACTACACTTTATCGTGCAGTTACTGTTAATACTTCATTTAGAGAATTAACATTGCTTATATATATATATATATATATATATATATACATACACACATATATATATATATATACATACAGGGTTGGGCAAAAGTCACCCGACAGTAAATCAAAATTCCATAAACATTATCTCTTATTCTGTATTGACTCGAATGTAAAAATGTGTCACTCAAGACGGACTTCAGTTTGAACAATTCTCATGATGTTTCATATTCAGATGCTTTTATTAAATTAATTGAGTTGTCAAACATAAATAGATCTTGGAATTAAATGGTTTTGTTTTACTGTCAAATAACTTTTGGCGAACCTTAGAATTCGCACTTAAGTCATTTGTAATGTATGACCACTTATGTCAGTGCGAATTTTAAGAATTTAAACAAGACTTTCTACTTAATTAGAGACGGCTTCTAAGCGTTTTAGCTAAGATCGTTTTCTTTTTTTTATCTTTTTTTTACTTGGGAAGAGAATTCAACGACGAGAATTAAGGCTTCGAAAATCAACTGACGCTTCTCCTGGACTTAAATGCCTACTGATGATCGGAAATTAAAGACCTCATTTCTGTATCATACCAACATTCAAAGGTCTTGCATGGGTTATGCAAAATTTTACTTTCATCTGAGTTGACTTGCAAATAACAAGATAAGCATTAAGTTATATTTAGACGATTGGTTCGAATGTGTGATAGGCAAATTATTTGAGAATAACTTTCAAACAACTTATGAAATCAATTGCTATAGAGGTTAATCCCATATTTAGGGGATCATGTATGTTTTGGATAACATAACTGAGTTAAGTTAAACCATCAGCTCTGAAATTCTTAATGCTCAGAAAATTATATAGTTAGCCTGTATCCGTGAGTTTACTATTTTTCCACAAGATTAAAAAAGAAACTATATAAAATTAAAGATACTGCGACACTTGCAAAGTATGTAGGGTTTGAACGATGATGTAGTTTATTTGCCAGTGCTCTAAACAGAATTTTTATTTGATGAGATGATGTCGTTAGAACAAAGTCCTGCTGAGAAAATACAAATCCACCAATTGTACTTAAACTGCATGTGCTGAATAAAGGGTTGGCACTTATAAAGGAAAGGCAGAAAATATTTGGTGAAAAGAAATGGAATTATGAACGAAACACAAACACTACGCAAGGATTTGCACATTGAGCTTGGCTCCTACACTTAGGTGTACAAAAAATATAATGCAGTTTAAGATATAAAAGTTTGGGTAGCAAACCTTTTACTGCAGAGTCACAATTTCCCTACATACATATGTGTGTGTGTGCTCGTGCGTGCGTGTGTGTGAACGTGTGGGGCTACTAATGTGCGAGCGTGGGAGTAATTATGTCTATACGTATAAGTGTTTGTGTAATAATTGTCTTCTGAACATCTTGACAAGCAGAGTTGATGTGTTTGCGTCACCAAGTTTGACACTATAGACGGAATAAGTACTAGAGCTAAAAACATAATTTGTGGGATTGATTTCAGAGACGAAAATATTCAGCGTTTGTCCGAGCATAAGAGCAGTCAAATAGATTAAGCAAGAAAAAGAAAATAAGACAAAATACTTCTCTTACTATGTATATGAATGCCTGCATGTCTGCTTACTGCTATTAGAATAAATTCAGTCGTAGCATATGCGAGCCTGATACCTAAATTCAGTCGTAGCATATGCGAGCCTGATACCTAAATTCAGTTGTAGCATATGCGAGCCTGATACCTAAATTCGGAGTAATGGTGACGAATTGTTGGGATATTTAAAACAAAACCTTGTCTATGGAGCTCATTTCAATTTTCCTTTGCACGTACACATGTATGATTATGATTATATATAATTATCAATTACGTATGTGTCGGTATTATATGCATGTCTGTGTGTATGTTTACTGCTGGACCCAATTCTTCCAGTGAAATCTATGAGCATTCCCGGCTTTAATACTACTTCAGATCATCTTGGAAAATCCACACCAAGTGAGTGGAGCCGGATAGACGGAAACCGACCAGAAATCTAGCGGATGTATTGCACCTGTAATGCAAAGTATACAGATTTACCAAATACACTCAGGTTGATTATACCTGGCGATTATATTAAAGGATACGTATCTCTGGAATGCTCAGTCATATACACATTAATTCAGTAAGGAATATCTTTTGAGTAATTGATATCTCCCGGGAGTGTGACCCCGGTTCAAGAGTTTCAGGTTTTTGTGGTGTGCGGAAACAATTCATAGTCACTATTTTTCCTAGGCCTACACTGACCTGTAGTAGTAGCACCTGTGATGGTTTCAGGTATGGGCTAATTAGTATATGAATAATTACCTACCTATGTGTGTTAAGAGTGGATCCAGTGGGCGCCGCTTTTGACTGAGAGACACGTGGCAGCAACAAAGGTACACAGGGCAAGACGAAGCAGTACACAGGGTGAGATGAAGCATGTATAAACAATCAATCATCCACTACATCGGACCAAAGACAACTTGACATAGCCTCGTCACTGGATTGAAGATGGTCGCGGACGAATGAAAGAGGTTGACGGTTTGTAATTCATCACTTGAAGGAGAATCACCGTGCAAGTCAACAGTCATTCTTAGAACGACTACAGTATCAATGTCAACTGAAGAACTGATTCCTCATCGCCAAACGATAGTGCTCCACCTGACATACACATGTAAAACTAGCTACTTTGATAAAATGATGTACAAATAGCGAGAATATGATAACACATATATGGTTATTTAGATTAGTTATGTCACGATTGATGCCTCTATACCCACGCAGTATTTTCTGCTTTCAATCTGAAAATATATTCTGAATATTCAAATACTATGCACATATCTACACCGTGGTGCATCAATGTAGCTTGCAATACACTATTGTACTACGAAGAAAAACAAATCAATTAAAATAAGTGCAGGATATGTGAGATATATACACATGTAAACACCTAGGTTGACAGATAATCATTTTGGTTTTTAAACAGCAATCTTTTATAATATATAACATTCATATTTATAATGTTGTATATTAGGATATAACATAAAGTTTCAGGTGATTATCTTGTACAATATTTTATGTTTATATGTTCACCACTCAGAAGCATAAAACTACGTATTAATAAAGCTAATAATTGTATACACCATATTTCTATAAGAGTGAACACAGTGTATGCAGATTACACGCTCTGAAACTGAATTAATTCTTCTGATGATAGATATAGGCGTCGTTAAGAGAGTAAGAAATTTGGAAACTATTGTTGAAGGCAAACATATAGCTGTTAATATATGTTTCATATGCATAGATGATACATGAAGCATATATATGTATATATATATATATATATATATATATATATATATATATATATATATATACACACACACACACACACACACACACACACACATATATATATATATATATATATATATATATATATATATATATATATATATATATATATATATATATATATATATATACACGTATGTGTAAGTGAATTGTGTTACAGTAAATGCGTTTACTTCGACTACAAACTAAGCATCAATCGCAATCTGCTAACTCCATTCTTCGGTGTTCTTTAATTATCTACATCGAAGAATACAGTCATACTTGCCTACGAGTCGGCAAATAACATACACAGATACATACATACACACAAACGGACACACATCTATATATTTACGTTGTGTGTGTTTATATATATATATATATATATATATATATATATATATATATATATATATATATATATACATGCGCATGTGTGGGTGTGTAGCTGCCTCTCTCCTATATATATATACATACATAGATCGCTACGAAAAAATCAAACAGCTCTAATGTTGAAAGGTATCGACGATGTCGCTGGAGAGCACCTGGAATCATGTTACGTAATTATAGGAGTATTAATACCCTCATACACACAGCACCTACATGAAATCTGCAGCATATATAGTAAGGAAATTACTAAACTGATGACACCTACATGGAAAACAAAGAGAAACATCAACAATCTATGCCGCCATATTGGATGGTTAGCAGCAATCATAAAGTATAAGAGGAATAATGAGTTTACACCTAATTAGTCACATCTTATAAAAGAAATTAGCAAATTTGTATGGTGACTTTTCACAAAAAGCTCTTGATCAGAGGTAAACGAGTTTATATGAATCACAAGTTTGCTTCTATCCCATAGACTGTACATAGAGAGATAAGGAAGGAAAAAATTACCGTCAAGAAAGCCGGCTCTCAAGAGGATCTTGAATCATTCTGGTTGAAAATCTGAAACGAAAAGAGGAATCTCAACCTCGATGCATCGTGGCTAGATGCAGTAAAGGGAGAATACTGTACCAGCTTCAACAGTAACCATATGCAAATGGCTCGGAAAGTTTCATCATAGCTGTAGGAAAACTGCATAACAGGAAAGAAACATGCAGGGACCTAATAATTGGACACTGATATAACATGTTGACATTTTACAGGAAACCACTAATAAGTCTCTTCAAAAGTACTTTGGAAGGTCAGATTGACATTCCAAACTAGCTTGCTATTGCACTGATGAATCTCGCGTTCAAGAATGTAACCCCCGTGTTGCCTGAAAACTACTGGCTTATTGCTTGCCTAAATATTACGAGCTCAGATCAATAAGTATCCGGACTGTCGTCATAGTAACGAAGCTGAAACACACAGAGTAAAGCCGCTTGGCACAGATTGACCTTGTATTCTTCTTTGCATGTGAACCAAGGTCTAACATTCTAGCTCACTTCCACTATTTACGGCAGTGCTTGGAAGGAACGTGTATGCCATGTGATCATCGCATTGGCCATGACAGAGAAAGTTGTCATGGCGATCCTTGTTCAGAGGCCTGCGCAAAGTTGCAGATAGTGTATGGAGAGGAGTATATCAGCCCACACAAGTGTACGAGTGGTTCAGACGTTTCCAAGATGGTCCAAAAAAATGTCAATAGTGAGGACCGTTTTGGGAGGGCCGCAACCAACGGAACTGAGAAAAACATCTCAGATGTGCGTGCAGCTGTGAGGGTAGATCGTCGAATCACCATCCGTGAGTTATCAGAAGATGTACAGATTAGTTACGGTTCCGTTCAGTCCATTATCACTAAATATTTGGGTATGAGACGCATGTCTGCTAAGTTTGTGCCATAACTGCTTTCAGCTGACCAAAAATACAATGGGGTTTCAGATGCATAAGTTCTTGGTTGTGTCGATAACGATGAAAACGTGTTGAAAACATTGTGTAGACCTCTCAGCAGGTATCGCCAAGTTTTTGGTACAATGTGATGCAGATTCTCAGCTGTACTTTCCGTCATGGTCAATGCGGCGATCACATGCTACATACCTTCCTTCCAAGCACTGCTGTGAACAGTTGAAGTAAATTAGATCAGAATTCAAGGCCAATATGTGCCAAACAGCTTTACTCTGCGTGCTGTAGCTTCGTTACTAACTATAGTAACGCTCCGGATACTTATTGATCAGGCCACGTATGTACAAACTGAACACAAGGTATCTCAACCAATTCCTCCCGGATCGTTATGATTAACATAGTGACTGATGAACAGGACGGTGAAAAGAAGAGAGTGTGAGTATGTGCCGAACAACTTCTGATAGACAAAGTTGTATTGTCTCAAGTTAGAAACATCGTAGGAGCCTTATAGCAGTATGGCTTGGTTATAGGAATGCTTTTGACTCTAAGCCCAACGAATGGCACCTTAAGTGTCTCAAATTGTCAATGTGCCAACTACCTTAATTGCTGCCATTGAGAGGCTCACAAAGACCTGGGCGACAATCCTCGCCGAGAAGTTCAGCTTGCTTTTTCGACAAGTTTAAAACACGCACAAGTTCATTCAGATCTCCCTGACTCAACAAATGTGGTTCACTTAAAGAACAGTTAGGCTCAAAGTTCGTGTCTTCTGTTTCTTTCTCTATATCGTCATCACTTGGCTCGTCGTCACTAAGTGTTATTTGTTTTGGAAGGTCAGGTACAGATAATTTTTGATTGTGAAGTACGGGTCTCATAGCAGATTGTAAATTAGGATATTTTACAGTATGCCTGGATTTTGATGTTATACCGTGTATATTCGTCATGCAGAAGAAGCAATCTGAAGTGTGAACTTTGGATACTCTCCAAATCATAGGGATGACAAAATCATATGGCGTGAACCTTTGGCCCATGCAATGAGAAGCCTGACACAGGTTACACAACACACATGAGGTGCCCAGCTTTTATCCTGGTCGCCCACTTTACAGTAAAAAATAATGCTCATAGCACTCTTTAATCAATTGCGTGAAATGCCGTCTTTGTGACTTGAATGTTAAGTCACCGCAAATATAGCAAACATTATTTACAATGTTTGTACAGTTTCTTGGCATTATGAAGATAAATGGCATATGTGTTCTTAGTACACAACTACATGCCGACTTTTCAAGAACAGTACTGACAAATAATCGGTGACACATCGACACATCGACGAAGTGACTCATTGACATAGCTAGATTTTTGATTAACATTAGATTAATTCTATTCATAAGCACTTGAATTAGGAGTATTGCTTAAACCGTTAGCTTCACATTTCAACAGCTTAACTGAAATTTAGCGCACGTAACAGGAACTAAGAAGGAAGTCGTGGAACAGAGAAACTGTGAGTTATACATATAATTTGACATTATTTCTGAATTATGCATGCAAAATCATACAAAGAACAGCTATTCCTTTTATTGGGAGAAATTCTTTGTTGGCCAGTGTTATCTATCATATTTGTGTTGTTAAAGACAATGTCTTTTTTTAGCAATGCCAGTGTTGAAATTCAAAAGGAATAACAGCTTGCATAAGACCGCTAAATCTCTCACAAACCCAAGTTGTCCTGAAACAAGTAATATCAAGATCTCAGTCCTCCCAGTGAGGTGGATATTATTTCCTAATTTCCTGTTATAGAGATGCCGAAACAAAGATTAGGGATCTCTCGTTCTCAGTCGTTGCATGGTCGTTGACCCCCTGGATTAAACCTTTCTTTTACGTCCTGCAGAGCATCCTAAGATAATCATCAAGCCTACCTAGCAGGCTTTGTAACATTGCTGGTTCAGTCTCCTGCAGCGCGACCCTGCGATGGTTTCTACGGTATTATATGTTGCCAGTACACTAAGAATGATCTGAAATAACAGACACACGTACAAACACATATGCATACACGAAAACATACTCACACACACACATACACTCACACATGCATGCGCACACGCACACGCACATACACGTGTGTGTTTATGTGTGTGTGTGTGTATGTATGTATACACTCTATGTCGCATGGGACTGATTCAATCTGTTTGAAATTATATATATATATATATATATATATTAATTCAAACAGATTGAATCAGTCCCATGCAACATAGAGTGTATATGTCGTTAATTAAGAAACACTTCTCCAGAGGCCACAAGTATTACAAACTCTTCAAACCCATAATGTCAAGGTGACAACACTACTTCTCTGTCTCCTTTTCTCTGGAGACTCCATAACCTTTCAAAACGAAACGCTCCATATCAAGTGAACTATTGTGGACAGAGTGCCACCATATTCACCCGTCGCTCCCAGCTGCCAGCTCTGCCTCCGCGAAAAACTGCATATTCTCAAACAACCTACAGTATCCATCAACATGAAATACGATTTATCTTATTGCTGTCACCGGAGGTATGCCTTTCAGGCAAATTTCAAGCCTCTGACTGCCGACAACCTTGATATACCTCTTTAGTAACAGCTATTACTCTGCACCGCCTGCATCAAGATTACCGTCAGAAACCAACACCACGAGGAGAACGACCAATTACTAATCCACAACGCTTTTCAATACCCAACGCTTACTAATCCCCACCAATCGCCAAACTCCTGTGCACGTATACTCATGTATGCGCGCGCGCATTGAACTGCCCCGTAAATGACCCTGAAATGTGCCAGAGGACCTCTGTTGTATACGAGACCATCTGCGGAAAATGTGGCGCCTCCTGCATAAGAAGCACAACAAGAAAACTGCAGATACGCATAAAAGTACACGTGAAGGCAGATACGTCCATGAAGAAACTTCTACGAAAATCCCAGACACCGGGAATTCATAATGCACACCATGGCAACACAGCACAACAGTGGCAAACGTAGAATCACCGAGGCCATCCTTATAGACCAAAGGAAACCAACTATCAACAACAGAAGAGAGTTACAGGAAGCTAGCTGGATGCGATAGCAACAACTTTCCTCGCATATCTACTCCACACACACACACATATACGCACGTCAGCAGCATTCGTTAATTTCCTCAGGATGGGGACATAATCCCAAAATATTAAATAAAAAGGAAGTCAACATTTATCTATATATTTGTTTCCTTGTGATTTTCCTTGCATTTACTTCGCATTGTTCTGGCCTTTCCCACAATCCTTTATACGATATATATATATATATATATATATATATATCTATATATATATATATATATATATATATAATTATGTGTATTTCTTCTATCTTAATGAATAAAAATTATTCTGATAGAATAAATGGGTTACTAAAAACCAATGTGGCAAAGAACACAAAATAACTGTGGTTTAGTTCCTGTTTTTAAGGCAGGAACTCCTTGAAATTTTGGGTATTTGAGTATATTTAAAAATTTAAGGAATGGAGAAAACGCATGTTATAATTGCATACTTTATTCCTACATATGTTTCAAAGGATTACAACCTGTGTGATCCATAGGGATCTTTGATATTAAAGTTGTAACCTTCTCATCAGGGAAAGCATGGGAATCATCTTAAACGTAAGACATTATGACCGATTATGAAAACAATAGATGGATAAGGTTATGACTTGGTTCATTTGAAAAAAACCGTTAGAGAATTGGACGCTGCCGGATAGTGGATTAAACAACACATACCTATAAATGTGTGAGAGCGTACATGCGTACATCCATATACACAAACACACACACACACACACACACACACACCACACACACACACACACACACATATATATATATATATATATATATATATATATATATGTATATACATATACATACATGTATACATACGTGAACACACGCATGCACATACATACATACAAATACATATACATATACATATATGTATATATATATATATATATATATATATATATATATATATATATATATATATATATATAAATATATATATAAAGGAAAAATAACTCAAGTGTTTTCATATATACATACATACACATACCCATATACATACATCCACACACATACACATATACATGTATATATATATATATATATATATATATATATATATATATATATATACACACATATACATACACAGACACACACACACATATATATATATATATATATATACAAACATTAATATTTACACATACGCAAACATCAAAATGTTTACTTATATTTTTTTTAAAATAAAAATTACATCTACACAAATATGCTCCCATACTTATTCACAAGTACACTCATAATTGAATATATAAACAAACCTATGTTTTAATATATACATTTTTACACAAAAATGTACATACATCCCAAAAATCATACGTAAATGCATATTTATATATTAAAAAAAAATATTGACAAGAGTAAAAACAAGGGTAAGAGTGAAAATATAAATGATAATGCGTATATGTACACAGAAAAATCAGTTAAAACACCTATATTTTATACAGAACCCTAAATATGTATACACAGACACATACACACAAACACACACACACAGAGACACATACACACACACACACACACACACCCACACACACATACACACACACACACACACACACATATATATATATATATATATATATATATATATATATATATATATATATATATATATATATATACACATTTTCTCTCACAGATACACGCGTATATATATATAGAAATTATGTTACACAGAGATCACAGAATTTTCCACCCTTTTCATATGGCTTAGAAATAGAAAGAATAAGCCAGTCTAGTTTAAATTTAATGTTGTTATCTTTAAGATCCCAAATTAGTTTGCTAAGGCTCGTGGTATTACGTTTGCTTCTATCTCTAAAGGATGAAAAATGGTTAGAAATTCTAGTGAATAAAGGTGTAGAGGAAGAACCTACGTAAAAGTGAGTATTTTTGGGGTACTAACTTGACATTGGTAGATAGTGTTTCTGAGTCTCACATTTTCACTTACAAAACTAATTCTTTTGGAATTGACTTCTGAAATAATGATTTTGTTGTTATGACTATTACTATTATGTGTCGTGTTATTAATATTGTTCTCAATATTATTATTATTATTAGTGTTATTATTGTTATTTTGGTAAGGGTTAATAATGCTTGGTTCAATGATATTACTGTTTGAACTCTCTAGTGGATGCAAAACCTCATATTGTGGTCAATAGTGAAAAACGTGAAGTTTCAGAAATCACCATTAAGAAATAACCACCTCAGATACCTAAACAACTTAATGAAGGAAATAAATAACATTAACGGATTACTAGTCAAGTCTGACAAAACAGGAAATATGTATAGATTACCTAAGGAACATTACAATGATCTCCTAAAAAGAGAAATAGAAAAAAAACTACCGAATCACAAGTAAAACAACACTTAGGAATGCTAACCTTGAAGTGAAAAAAATTATGGAGGAATATGATTTGCAAAAAAGAACTGAACCCTTAAACGCAAAACAATCCTATTTCGTTTTAAAAGACCATAAGATAAACTTTTGGAATAGCCCTAAATTACGCCTAATTTGTCCATCCAAATCAGATATTGGTATCCTTAATAAAAATATACTTGATAAATACTTTCCCACTTTAGTTAACAAATTAAAACTTAGTTTATGGTCTAATTCTTTGCAGGTAGTTGACTGGTTTCGCAATATTAACTACAAAAACAATGACAAATTTATCCAATTTCACATCTCTAATTTCTATCCCTCAATTAACCCCATTATTTTAAATAAAGCACTTTGGTTTGCTCACAAGAAGGCGGGTATGCCTAGAGACGAGTTTAAAGTCATTAAAGCAGCTAGAAACTCCATAATTAAGTTTAATAAAAAAAACTATGGATACGTAAGGACACACCAGAAGGATTCGACGTCCCGATGGAAAGTTCCGATTCAGCTCAAATAGCTGACTTAATATGCACATACATTCTATACGAATTAGAAGACCAATTCCAAAATGTTAAGGGTGGTCTATACAGAGACGATTGTCTATTATACTTAGAGAACACCACAAATCAAAAGATATAAAAAGTTAAAAATAAATTAGCTAGGTTTTTTAGCAGAATGGGCTTTGGTATAGTATTTGAAGATGAAACATCTATAGCTAACTTCTTGGACGTCACTTTAGATCTACACACTAAAACATTCTTCCCGTATCACAAACCCTCCACTAACCTAAAATATATCAGTAAATCTAGCAACCATCCAAATTCAGTAACGAGAAATTTGGTCAAAAATATTTCTCTTAGACTATCCAATCTTTCTACGAATGAATGCATCTTCAATAAGGAGGCCGAACTTTACAATTTAGCTTTATCAAAAGCAGGTTACAGAGAAAAGGTTAATTATATAGATCCTAATTATGAAACCGATATGAGTAATAATAATATTATTAATAATAATATTTTTAATAGAAATAGTTATAATGATAAAGCTTTTAATTTAAATAATAACAATAAATACGAAGATACCCACAACCATACCTAACGATAGCAACAAGATTAACATCCTTTCACGAAATAAGGGAAATAAGAGTCAAATAAAACCTTGTCTCAATGATAATAATAAAATAAGACTGTATATAAACAATACCGGAAAACATTCGAAACCAGAACCTAATAAATATGTCTGGGTAGGTCTTCCTTACAGTAAAGATGTAAAATCAAACTTGGTATCCCAGTTCCAAAACGCTATGAATAAGAACTTTCCTAAACACTCTCATTACTCCCAAGTCATTAATACACACAAGGTTAGATTCGCTTTCTCTAACATGAACAACATTTCACAGATAATATCTGCACACAATATTAGGCTTTTGCATCCACTAGAGAGTTCAAACAGTAATACCATTGAACCAAACATTATTAACCCTTACCAAAATAACAATAATAACACTAATAATAATAATAATATAGGGAAAAATATTAATAACACGACACATAATAGTAATAGTCATAACAACAAAATCATTATTTCAGAAGTCAAGGCAGAAAATATTTGGTGAAAGATGATTCCCATGCTTTCCCTGATGAGAAGGTTAAAACTTTAATATCAAAGATCCCTATGGATCACACAGGTTGTAATCCTTTGAAACATATGTAGGAATAAAGTATGCAACTATAACATGCGTTTTCTCCATTCCTTAAATTCTTATATATATATATATATATATATATATATATATATATATATATAGAGAGAGAGAGAGAGAGAGAGAGAGAGAGAGAGAGAAAGAGAGAGAGATAGAAAAAAGGAGAGAGACAGTTACACACACACACACACACACACACACACACACACATATATATATATTCATATATATATATATGCAAAGGCTTTCGTCAGAGTTTCTCTCTAAGATGTTGTCGAACGCGCAGCTTTGGATAAAAACACTTTCACGAAATGCCATGCAAATCGCTCAAAATCACGTGCTTGCATAGCGAGAATTTAACGCATTCAGACATGTGCATAATATATATCTCATTCAACTTCGCTCATTTTCGCTCAATGTTTCTATTGCTGCCAAACACTGTTAGTTAACTAATTCCTTGGGTTCGATTCTATGTATAAACTTTCATGTCGCGCAGCAGTGATACATTTTGAATCGTATGAATGTCGCAGAAACTTTTCATTTTCCTTTTACTTGCTTTCTTTTGTTGATGTTTTTTTTTGTTCTTTGCTTGAAATTAAGTAAATCGATATCATATTGCTTAAAGCAAGAATATACACCCACAGCAAGGAAAGTTGCTTCCTGATTTGCTTCTCTGTTTGACGCCATTTCATTATCTGTGAGTTTTACACAACAAATAACGACGCAGATATATAGAGTAGGTGGCCTATTATGTTTTACAAAACATTCCTTTCTCAATATCATTTATTTTCGGAGTGAAAAACATTTCTATGAATCGAAATCAGGTTATCGATCCCCCTCTCTGAAATCCGAATACTGCACCGCTGTGTCTGCCGTATATACACCAGTTTTCTTTTTCGGCTCGTACGTGTTCCGCTTCTTTACTTTCCGTCGTCGTCGTCGTCGTAGAAATCGTCGTCGTAGTTACAGTGGTTGTTGTTGTAGTTGTTAGGCCTGTTCTTTTACGTCTGCTCATTTGCCTCCCCTCCTCCTTCGCCTCCTCCTCTCACTTCTTCTTCTTCTTCTTCTTCTTCTTCTTCTTCTTCTCTGCATAGTCTTCCATCTCGAATATACTGCATGGGAAAATATTCCATCATAGAGAAGAAAGGTCGTCAGCGACACAGGTGAGTGTTACCTGTTTAGAACTGATATAGGTGTGGTAATTCAAAGAGTTTAGTCAGGAATGAGAAGATATAAATGGACAATAAAATTTGCAAGATTCACATATATAGACAACTTGCGTGTTATATTACACAACACCTTTCGCGATTTAATATATCTCCAATTTACTTATTCATTTTCTGGAACAAACAATAATAATGCAATAATGAGACGATACTATTGCAGAAAAACGGAAGTATGTATCAAGTCGAAGATATATATTACAAAAGGATATATACAAGTATACAGATACTGATAAAGGGAAGGGTAAATATGACTTAGTATTGTAATGTGCAGAGAAATGCATTAGGAAGAGAAGTGATGTGATGGATGGGTAGGAATGAATAGGAAAAGTTTAAGTTACATATTTTAACATGAAAAATGACTACAAGTTATGATAGGAAGCCCTCACGTCCCCAGAGAGGTGATTTAAGTCAAATGAGACGGATTAACGGAGATTCTTGCCTCTCACAATATAAGCACATTTTTCATGGCACCAGCAGACAAAATGGAAACGGCGTTGCCCCAGAGGATGGCGATGGAGATTCAATACTCTGACTCACGGGAGTCACACACGCGAACACAGCAATCTCAGCGCCGATAGTGGTGAGTAGGGATGTGGTCTGGGGCGGAGGATTGGCAAGAACGCCAGAAGCCTCAAGTTCCATAGGCTCGAATATAAATCTGTAGGAGAGAGACACGTTAAAATGAATTTTAGGGATATGTCTGACTATATAGGATAGTGTAGCTCATGTAATTTGCTGTATATAAGCGAAATCATTTGATCATGTGTAGGGGGTGATAGCGGCAACAGTGGTGTTTATAGCTTAGGACATGTAGAATGCTGATTTCAGTTCCTTACGTGTACGCCTTGTATCTGTTCACGGTATTCGCTGTTTCAAAATTAGTTTCTTGATATAACAGAAGCGAGTTAATTCGTCATCTCCGCGTTGAAGAGGTTAAAATAAAATGATACATGAAGGATTTCGCTTTAAAACAGATATACCAAACTATATACAAAGAATTTACACACACACACACACACACACACACACACACACACATACACACACACAGGCACACACACATATATATATATATATATGAATATATACGCACACACACACGCACACACACACGCACACACACACACGCACACACACACACGCACACACACACACACACGCACACACACACACGCACACACACACGCACACACACATACACGCACACACACACACGCACACACACACATGATAATTTGAATAATTTCTAATAAAAAAATATAGGTATCGACTGATGTGTACTTAGTAAAAGTTTAAATAATTGTTTTTGTACTCTGATTGACAGTGGAGTAAGATGACATGGTATTAAAAAAATACTCACAATAGGCAGCGGAAATGAAGTACCTTGATGTGATAATATCTAAGTGTTGACCATTTGTTCCATGTTGCGTATTCTACGTCATGTCTTTTTGAAATATAATTTTTTTACCAGCCTACCAATTATATATACTACGCTCATCGTCATAATAAATAAAATTCTATGGTTGTTTCATTTAAATCACGCACTGTAATGTATATGTAAGACATCTGCGACATCTCATTTGTAAAGAAATGATCATTACAGTAAAAGTAGTGAAATATAACCACGATATATTATATTAAGGTTTTTAGCTCTCTGTTTCATTTTAAAATAAGAACACAGCGTGTTCTTTACAAACATTCCAAAACAGGAAGGAAAATCTCAGCATCAATAGATTTTGAGTTATCGTTCGTATTACATATCTGAGGCTTCATTAGCATTTTAATACCTTCACGTATCTTAGAGCACCAGCTTAAAATTTTCCATGGTTTCTATACTATAATTTCTCATTTTAAATTAAAAATCCTACAAAGAAAACCTTCATAATTTTCTACAACATTATTTTCTATAAGCGGAAACTTTTGGGAATTGTAGTATAGCATACAGAAATTCAGAATTTACAGAAATATAATACAATATTCACGTGAAAATACGCATAATGCAAGAGTTAATCTCCGTGCAGAGTAAAAACGCTCTCTTAACTCCCATCTGAAATACATGCACTTCAAGTATACATTTAATATTAATGGGAAATGTTTGGGTATCACACTTCTATTTCCTCATCTCTCTCTTAAAATTTATAGATTCACTGTTTGCTCAGAGGAAAACAATATCCTTGAAAATAATAATTATTCTTTAGTGCTAATCGTTCTCTCTACTGTAATATTATAATAGTTTTATTTAGTTCTTTTTTGTCCATAACGTTTTCTCTACTTTGATATAAACCATAAATCTGCAGGAATTAAAATTGAAACCGGAGACGCTTCAAGATTAATTAAAGACTTAATGAAAATAATACAATATTCGTTTCGTCAAGTGTTGATTTCTGTCTGAGGTACAGAGAGTAAATTTATAGGTGACACTTATGAAGTTCTAATAGCTACGATTTGACTTAGTTGGGATGTATTTGAAGTGCTTTTGTTCACAGTTGAATCGAAACCGTGCCTCAGTTTTGATACACAAGCACTTTATTTTCTAAATGTCGTTCATTCAATCCAAAAGTGATGCACATGTGCTGTGTTATTTGTTGGCAAGTTCCAATACTATCTTCAAACGTGATATAATTTAAATAATGAAATTATTTTCGAAGACGTTTTAATAATTAAATTTCAAATTTATTTAACTTATGCAATTAAAATTTGTAGGAGAGACATGGATGCTACAACATACTCTTCGTAAAACATACTACTTTCGTACTTAACAACTTATGATCATGATGTTTTTATTCATTAATAAGCTATGTGATAAAATCGATGGAATATTAGCGATACGTTGTGACTTCAGAATTTGCTGATTATTAGGTGGTCGTTCTTCACTTTATTATGTACCTGGAAAAATTCATTAATATCACAAAATAAAGCACAGTATGGACTGAAAACCACAATTAGGATTAATATGAATAAAATAATATAGCTCTGCTTGGAAAGGAACCAATAGTGAAGGTTACATTCATTTCGCAAAAAGCGATATAAATGATCACAACCCAGGAAGTAATTGTGTCGCGAATTAATTTATATACTTGAATCCACACAGTATATCATTCAATTATACGCTTCATTAGTGTTAAATGGTCAGAGTGCAAGATAAATGTTGTGGCCTTGATTAATTTAACCCACACAGATTGATGTGCTAACCCACAACAAAATTGTGGACGAAAGTCTATTCAGCAACTAGACATCTACGAATTCATAAAGCAACAATATATAACTGAATGGTTTTTGGTCAAAACCTTTAGCAGGATAAAATTTGTGATGACGCTCAAGTAATAATGAATTCACGATATTAATTGTATTTAATATTAAGTTGTACTAGGGCAGCGAACTGGCAGAGTTGTTCCCACGTGGGAAAAATACTTAACAGCAATTCTTCTAACTTTACGTTCTGATCTCAAATGACACCGATTTCGACTTTGCCGCTCATGCTTTCAGGAACGATAAAAAAAGTATCCTGTCAACCCTTTGGTCGATGAGATCGATTCATGCGTTTCCTCCAAACATGCTAGCCTTGTGCAAAAATTTTAAATCACTATTATGTTGTACTGTTATATAATTGTCAATACAGGAAGAGGGAGCTCAGTTTTCTGATCATGCATGTTTCTTTTTATATCTGTTTTAATCAAGCTTTATATTAAGAAATTTCAAGACTAAAAGTATTCGATATATCTCTATCTAATATTTTCTTTAGCAGAGTGTATTCTGGAATATGTTTACTAATGGGTTCTGCAAATTTCATAATTTTCTTTGAGGAAGATTTGGTTGCGATTTCTAGAAAGTAGATGGACAGCTTAACGGCTAATTCATTCAATCAAATCCACACTCGTTCCCATATGTGGAACTGAATTAACTCACAAAAGTCGTACTGGTAATACTTAAGCAGAAATTCTCTATACCAAAGTAGCTGCAATCAGATTATACTGAGATATTTTTGTATTTCTGGCAC